>NW_027456798.1:0-22500 GCF_040206685.1 Ascaphus truei | reverse complement strand
AGCCCTGGGGCCATCGCTCACCCGACTGTCTCAAATCCTTCATCCGCCCGCCACCAGACTCGCTCCTCCAGAGGTACCGGCAGCGCTCCGACCCAGTGTGCCGGTACCAGGAGTACAAGCAGAGCTGGGATACGCTGCAGGGAGCGCTGGAGAGAAGCAGGAAGGAGGTCCGCTGGGGAGTCAGAGAGCAGATGATGGCTCGCCCCCCCCAGCCTCTTCCCCGCACCCTTCATCCACCAAACCCGTACGTGGTACCCACAGACAAGAAAAGATACGGCCTGCGCTGGGGGGTACGGCGGGACCTGGTGAATGGGATTATACCCCGGGGGAACTGTCCCTAGAGACCATGCTCAGGTGTGTGTGTCGCGCATGCTCAGGTGTGTGTGTCGCGGGCGCTCAGGTGGGTGTGTCGCGCATGCTCAGGTGTGTGTCGCGGGCGCACAGGTGGGTGCGTGTGTGTCACACATGCTCAGGTGTGTGTCGCGTGTGCTCGGGTGTGTGTTGCGTGTGCTCAGGTCTCCTGTTTGTTGTGGGGGTTTTTTTTTGAGTTTGAAATAAAGTCTACGTGTTCATATTGTGTCAGAAGTTGTTTAATGTCACTATTAACACTACGCCCCCCTCCCCAATCACACGTCCCTGACACTGGATAGCCGTGGTCTCGTGTGCTGCAGATGGTGGACGTGTCTGCTGGCTGTGGTAGTGCCCTGTATATGTACACCACGAGTCTGTCCACCGTGGCCGGCTCACAGAGTCCCCAGTGCTTCCCCCATGCGGATCCTGCTCCCGGCTGTGATGTGGAACTGGAAGTCACGTGGCCCCTCAAAGATCAGCACGATGGTGGAGCCGAAGTTAAACTCCCCTAGGGGGGCTCCCTTCCCCAAGCTCAGGCCCCCCGGCCCGAAGTGCTCTGTGTAACTGCAGTCGTGAAACCGCCCCTTCACGTGGCGGGAGCAGTTCGTGTGCAAGTCCTGGGGAAAGAGAACAAGAGGAATGGGACACGCGTGGGCCAGGCCCGAGGGGAGGAGGCGGGACACGCGTGGGCCAGGCCCGAGGGGAGGAGGCGGGACCTGCGTGGGCCAGGCCCGAGGGGAGGAGGCGGGACACGCGTGGGCCAGGCCCGGGGGGAGGAGGCGGGACACGCGTGGGCCAGGCCCGAGGGGAGGAGGCGGGACACGCGTGGGCCAGGCCCGAGGGGAGGAGGTGGGACACGCGTGGGCCAGGCCCGAGGGGAGGAGGTGGGACACGCGTGGGCCAGGCCCGAGGGGAGGAGGCGGGACACGCGTGGGCCAGGCCCGAGGGGAGGAGGCGGGACACGCGTGGGCCAGGCCCGAGGGGAGGAGGCGGGACACGCGTGGGCCAGGCCCGGGGGGAGGAGGCGGGACACGCGTGGGCCAGGCCCGGGGGGAGGAGGCGGGACACGCGTGGGCCAGGCCCGGGGGGAGAAGGCGGGACACGAGTGGGCCAGGCCCGGGGGGAGGAGACGGGACCTGCGTGGGCCAGGCCCGAGGGGAGGAGGCGGGACACGCGTGGGCCAGGCCCGAGGGGAGGAGGCGGGACACGCGTGGGCCAGGCCCGAGGGGAGGAGGCGGGACACGCGTGGGCCAGGCCCGGGGGGAGGAGGCGGGACACGCGTGGGCCAGGCCCGAGGGGAGGAGGCGGGACACGCGTGGGCCAGGCCCGAGGGGAGGAGGCGGGACACGCGTGGGCCAGGCCCGAGGGGAGGAGGCGGGACACGCGTGGGCCAGGCCCGAGGGGAGGAGGCGGGACACGCGTGGGCCAGGCCCGAGGGGAGGAGGCGGGACCTGCGTGGGCCAGGCCCGAGGGGAGGAGGCGGGACCTGCGTGGGCCAGGCCCGAGGGGAGGAGGCGGGACACGCGTGGGCCAGGCCCGGGGGGAGGAGGCGGGACACGCGTGGGCCAGGCCCGAGGGGAGGAGGCGGGACCCGCGTGGGCCAGGCCCGAGGGGAGGAGGCGGGACACGCGTGGGCCAGGCCCGAGGGGAGGAGGCGGGACACGCGTGGGCCAGGCCCGAGGGGAGGAGGCGGGACACGCGTGGGCCAGGCCCGGGGGGAGGAGGCGGGACACGCGTGGGCCAGGCCCGAGGGGAGGAGGCGGGACACGCGTGGGCCAGGCCCGAGGGGAGGAGGCGGGACACGCGTGGGCCAGGCCCGAGGGGAGGAGGCGGGACACGCGTGGGCCAGGCCCGGGGGGAGGAGGCGGGACACGCGTGGGCCAGGCCCGGGGGGAGGAGGCGGGACAGGCGTGGGCCAGGCCCGGGGGGAGGAGGCGGGACAGGCGTGGGCCAGGCCCTGGGGAGGAGGCGGGACAGGAGTGGGCCAGGCCCGAGGGGAGGAGGCGGGACACGCGTGGGCCAGGCCCGAGGGGAGGAGGCGGGACACGCGTGGGCCAGGCCCGAGGGGAGGAGGCGGGACACGCGTGGGCCAGGCCCGGGGGGAGGAGGCGGGACACGCGTGGGCCAGGCCCGAGGGGAGGAGGCGGGACACGCGTGGGCCAGGCCCGAGGGGAGGAGGCGGGACACGCGTGGGCCAGGCCCGGGGGGAGGAGGCGGGACACGCGTGGGCCAGGCCCGAGGGGAGGAGGCGGGACACGCGTGGGCCAGGCCCGAGGGGAGGAGGCGGGACACGCGTGGGCCAGGCCCGGGGGGAGGAGGCGGGACACGCGTGGGCCAGGCCCGAGGGGAGGAGGCGGGACACGCGTGGGCCAGGCCCGAGGGGAGGAGGCGGGACACGCGTGGGCCAGGCCCGGGGGGAGGAGGCGGGACGCGCGTGGGCCAGGCCCGAGGGGAGGAGGCGGGACACGCGTGGGCCAGGCCCGAGGGGAGGAGGCGGGACACGCGTGGGCCAGGCCCGGGGGGAGGAGGCGGGACACGCGTGGGCCAGGCCCGAGGGGAGGAGGCGGGACCCGCGTGGGCCAGGCCCGAGGGGAGGAGGCGGGACCCGCGTGGGCCAGGCCCAGGGGGAGGAGGCGGGACCCGCGTGGGCCAGGCCCAGGGGGAGGAGGCGGGACACGCGTGGGCCAGGCCCGAGGGGAGGAGGCGGGACACGCGTGGGCCAGGCCCGAGGGGAGGAGGCGGGACACGCGTGGGCCAGGCCCGAGGGGAGGAGACGGGACACGCGTGGGCCAGGCCCGAGGGGAGGAGACGGGACACGCGTGGGCCAGGCCCGAGGGGAGGAGGCGGGACACGCGTGGGCCAGGCCCGGGGGGAGGAGGCGGGACACGCGTGGGCCAGGCCCGAGGGGAGGAGGCGGGACACGCGTGGGCCAGGCCCGGGGGGAGGAGGCGGGACACGCGTGGGCCAGGCCCGGGGGGAGGAGGCGGGACACGCGTGGGCCAGGCCCGGGGGGAGGAGGCGGGACACGCGTGGGCCAGGCCCGAGGGGAGGAGGCGGGACACGCGTGGGCCAGGCCCGGGGGGAGGAGGCGGGACACGCGTGGGCCAGGCCCGGGGGGAGGAGGCGGGACACGCGTGGGCCAGGCCCGGGGGGAGGAGGCGGGACACGCGTGGGCCAGGCCCGGGGGGAGGAGGCGGGACACGCGTGGGCCAGGCCCGGGGGGAGGAGGCGGGACACGCGTGGGCCAGGTCCGGGGGGAGGAGGCGGGACACGCGTGGGCCAGGCCCGGGGGGAGGAGGCGGGACACGCGTGGGCCAGGCCCGGGGGGAGGAGGCGGGACCCGCGTGGGCCAGGCCCGGGGGGAGGAGGCGGGACACGCGTGGGCCAGGCCCGAGGGGAGGAGGCGGGACACGCGTGGGCCAGGCCCGAGGGGAGGAGGCGGGACACGCGTGGGCCAGGCCCGGGGGGAGGAGGCGGGACACGCGTGGGCCAGGCCCGAGGGGAGGAGGCGGGACACGCGTGGGCCAGGCCCGAGGGCAGGAGGCGGGACACGCGTGGGCCAGGCCCGAGGGGAGGAGGCGGGACACGCGTGGGCCAGGCCCGAGGGGAGGAGGCGGGACACGCGTGGGCCAGGCCCGAGGGGAGGAGGCGGGACACGCGTGGGCCAGGCCCGAGGGGAGGAGGCGGGACACGCGTGGGCCAGGCCCGAGGGGAGGAGGCGGGGACACGCGTGGGCCAGGCCCGGGGGGGAGGAGGCGGGACACGAGTGGGCCAGGCCCCGGGGGGAGGAGGCGGGACACGCGTGGGCCAGGCCCGGGGGAGGAGGCGGGACACGCGTGGGCCAGGCCCGGGGGGAGGAGACGGGACCCGCGTGGGCCAGGCCCGGGGGGAGGAGGCGGGACACGCGTGGGCCAGGCCCGAGGGGGAGGAGGCGGGACACGCGTGGGCCAGGCCCGAGGGGAGGAGGCGGGACACGCGTGGGCCAGGCCCGAGGGGAGGAGGCGGGACACGCGTGGGCCAGGCCCGGGGGGAGGAGGCGGGACACGCGTGGGCCAGGCCCGAGGGGAGGAGGCGGGACCCGCGTGGGCCAGGCCCGAGGGGAGGAGGCGGGACCCGCGTGGGCCAGGCCCGAGGGGAGGAGGCAGGACACGCGTGGGCCAGGCCCGAGGGGAGGAGGCGGGACCCGCGTGGGCCAGGCCCGAGGGGAGGAGGCGGGACACGCGTGGGCCAGGCCCGAGGGGAGGAGGCGGGACACGCGTGGGCCAGGCCCGAGGGGAGGAGGCGGGACACGCGTGGGCCAGGCCCGAGGGGAGGAGGCGGGACACGCGTGGGCCAGGCCCGAGGGGAGGAGGCGGGACCTGCGTGGGCCAGGCCCGAGGGGAGGAGGCGGGACACGCGTGGGCCAGGCCCGAGGGGAGGAGGCGGGACCCGCGTGGGCCAGGCCCGGGGGGAGGAGGCGGGACCCGCGTGGGCCAGGGCCGAGGGGAGGAGGCGGGACCCGCGTGGGCCAGGCCCGAGGGGAGGAGGCGGGACCCGCGTGGGCCAGGCCCGAGGGGAGGAGGCGGGACACGCGTGGGCCAGGCCCGAGGGGAGGAGGCGGGACACGCGTGGGCCAGGCCCGAGTGGAGGAGGCGGGACCCGCGTGGGCCAGGCCCGAGGGGAGGAGGCGGGACACGCGTGGGCCAGGCCCGAGGGGAGGAGGCGGGACACGCGTGGGCCAGGCCCGAGGGGAGGAGGCGGGACACGCGTGGGCCAGGCCCGAGGGGAGGAGGCGGGACACGCGTGGGCCAGGCCCGAGGGGAGGAGGCGGGACACGCGTGGGCCAGGCCCGAGGGGAGGAGGCGGGACACGCGTGGGCCAGGCCCGAGGGGAGGAGGCGGGACCTGCGTGGGCCAGGCCCGGGGGGAGGAGGCGGGACACGCGTGGGCCAGGCCCGAGGGGAGGAGGCGGGACACGCGTGGGCCAGGCCCGAGGGGAGGAGGCGGGACCCGCGTGGGCCAGGCCCGGGGGGAGGAGGCGGGACCCGCGTGGGCCAGGCCCGAGGGGAGGAGGCGGGACACGCGTGGGCCAGGCCCGAGTGGAGGAGGCGGGACCCGCGTGGGCCAGGCCCGAGGGGAGGAGGCGGGACACGCGTGGGCCAGGCCCGGGGGGAGGAGGCGGGACCCGCGTGGGCCAGGCCCGGGGGGAGGAGGCGGGACACGCGTGGGCCAGGCCCGGGGGGAGGAGGCGGGACACGCGTGGGCCAGGCCCGAGGGGAGGAGGCGGGACACGCGTGGGCCAGGCCCGAGGGGAGGAGGCGGGACCCGCGTGGGCCAGGCCTGAGGGGAGGAGGCGGGACCCGCGTGGGCCAGGCCCGAGGGGAGGAGGCGGGACCCGCGTGGGCCAGGCCCGAGGGGGAGGAGGCGGGACACGCGTGGGCCAGGCCTGAGGGGAGGAGGCGGGACACGCGTGGGCCAGGCCCGAGGGGGAGGAGGCGGGACACGCGTGGGCCAGGCCCGAGGGGAGGAGGCGGGACACGCGTGGGCCAGGCCCGAGGGGAGGAGGCGGGACACGCGTGGGCCAGGCCCGAGGGGAGGAGGCGGGACACGCGTGGGCCAGGCCCGAGGGGAGGAGGCGGGACACGCGTGGGCCAGGCCCGAGGGGAGGAGGCGGGACCCGCGTGGGCCAGGCCCGGGGGGAGGCGGGACACGCGTGGGCCAGGCCCGGGGGGAGGAGGCGGGACCCGCGTGGGCCAGGCCCGAGGGGAGGAGGCGGGACACGCGTGGGCCAGGCCCGAGTGGAGGAGGCGGGACCCGCGTGGGCCAGGCCCGAGGGGAGGAGGCGCGACCCGCGTGGGCCAGGCCCGAGGGGAGGAGGCGGGACACGCGTGGGCCAGGCCCGAGGGGAGGAGGCGGGACACGCGTGGGCCAGGCCTGAGGGGAGGAGGCGGGACACGCGTGGGCCAGGCCCGAGGGGAGGAGGCGGGACACGCGTGGGCCAGGCCCGAGGGGAGGAGGCGGGACAGGCAGGCCGAGGGGAGGAGGCGGGACACGCGTGGGCCAGGCCCGAGGGGGAGGGAGGCGGGGACCTGCGTGGGCCAGGCCCGGGGGGAGGAGGCGGGACACGCGTGGGCCAGGCCCGAGGGGAGGAGGCGGGAAACGCGTGGGCCAGGCCCGAGGGGAGGAGGCGGGACACGCGTGGGCCAGGCCCCGAGGGGAGGAGGCGGGACCCGCGTGGGCCAGGCCCGGGGGGAGGAGGCGGGACCCGCGTGGGCCAGGCCCGAGGGGAGGAGGCGGGACACGCGTGGGCCAGGCCCGAGTGGAGGAGGCGGGACCCGCGTGGGCCAGGCCCGAGGGGAGGAGGCGGGACACGCTTGGGCCAGGCCCGGGGGGAGGAGGGCGGGGACCCGCGTGGGCCAGGCCCGGGGGAGGAGGCGGGGACACGCGTGGGCCAGGCCCGGGGGGAGGAGGCGGGACACGCGTGGGCCAGGCCCGAGGGGAGGAGGCGGGACACGCGTGGGCCAGGCCCGAGGGGAGGAGGCGGGACCCGCGTGGGCCAGGCCTGAGGGGAGGAGGCGGGACACGCGTGGGCCAGGCCCGAGGGGGAGGAGGCGGGACCCGCGTGGGCCAGGCCCGAGGGGGAGGAGGCGGGACACGCGTGGGCCAGGCCCGAGGTGAGGAGGCGAGATACACGTGTGGGCCAGGCCTGAGGGGAGGAGGCGGGACACGCGTGGGCCCAGGCCCGAGGGGGAGGAGGCGGGACACGCGTGGGCCAGGCCCGAGGGGAGGAGGCGGGACACGCGTGGGCCAGGCCCGAGGGGAGGAGGCG
The DNA here is from genome assembly GCF_040206685.1 of Ascaphus truei. Lineage (NCBI taxonomy): Eukaryota > Metazoa > Chordata > Amphibia > Anura > Ascaphidae > Ascaphus > Ascaphus truei. The sequence continues at coordinate 15,342 of NW_027456798.1, read as the reverse complement.
GGACACGCGTGGGCCAGGCCCGAGGGGAGGAGGCGGGACACGCGTGGGCCAGGCCCGAGGGGAGGAGGCGGGACACGCGTGGGCCAGGCCCGAGGGGAGGAGGCGGGACCCGCGTGGGCCAGGCCCGGGGGGAGGAGGCGGGACACGCGTGGGCCAGGCCCGAGGGGAGGAGGCGGGACACGCGTGGGCCAGGCCCGGGGGGAGGAGGCGGGACACGCGTGGGCCAGCCCCGAGGGGAGGAGGCGGGACACGCGTGGGCCAGGCCCGAGGGGAGGAGGCGGGACACGCGTGGGCCAGGCCCGAGGTGAGGAGGCGAGATACACGTGTGGGCCAGGCCCGAGGGGAGGAGGCGGGACACGCGTGGGCCAGGCCCGAGGGGAGGAGGCGGGACACACGCACACTGCTCTTCCCTCTCCTCACCTGGTCTCCGTGGATTCGGATAGATCCCACGTTTGTGGCCCCCACGGCCGTGAGTGAGAAGAACCCAAACTGCCACTGACCGCTCAGCACGACCCGCTCATTCAGACAGAACAGGTCCGGTATCCAGCGAGCCACGTGTGGGCTGACAGAGAGCAGCCTGCCTGGGGGAGAGAGGGCTATCTGTCACACATACACACACACCTATCTGTACACACACACACTGCTAGCTGTCACACACACACACACCTATCTGTACACACACACACTGCTAGCTGTCACACACACACACACACACCTATCTGTACACACACACACCTATCTGTACACACACACACTGCTAGCTGTCACACACACACACACCTATCTGTACACACACACACTGCTAGCTGTCACACACACACACACACCTATCTGTACACACACACACTGCTAGCTGTCACACACACACACACCTATCTGTACACACACACACACACACCTATCTGTACACACACACACTGCTAGCTGTCACACACACACACACACACCTATCTGTACACACACACACTGCTAGCTGTCACACACACACACACCTATCTGTACACACACACACTGCTAGCTGTCACACACACACACACACACACACACACCTATCTGTACACACACACACACACTGCTAGCTGTCACACACACACACCTATCTGTACACACACACACTGCTAGCTGTCACACACACACACCTATCTGTACACACACACACTTCTAGCTGTCACACACACACTGCTAGCTGCCACACACACACACACTGCTAGCTGTCACACACACACACACACACTGCTAGCTGTCACACACACACACACTGCTAGCTGTCACACACACACACTGCTAGCTGTCACACACACACACACACACCTATCTGTACACACACACACTGCTAGCTGTCACACACACACACACCTATCTGTACACACACACACTGCTAGCTGTCACACACACACACACCTATCTGTACACACACACACTGCTAGCTGTCACACACACACACACACACCTATCTGTACACACACACACCTATCTGTACACACACACACTGCTAGCTGTCACACACACACACACCTATCTGTACACACACACACTGCTAGCTGTCACACACACACACACACACCTATCTGTACACACACACACTGCTAGCTGTCACACACACACACCTATCTGTACACACACACACACACACCTATCTGTACACACACACTGCTAGCTGTCACACACACACACACACACACCTATCTGTACACACACACACTGCTAGCTGTCACACACACACACCTATCTGTACACACACACACTGCTAGCTGTCACACACACACACACACACACACCTATCTGTACACACACACACACTGCTAGCTGTCACACACACACACCTATCTGTACACACACACACTGCTAGCTGTCACACACACACACACACCTATCTGTACACACACACACTTCTAGCTGTCACACACACACTGCTAGCTGCCACACACACACACACTGCTAGCTGTCACACACACACACACACTGCTAGCTGTCACACACACACACACTGCTAGCTGTCACACACACACACACTGCTAGCTGTCACACACACACACACACCTATCTGTACACACACACACACACTGCTAGCTGTCACACACACACACCTATCTGTACACACACACACTGCTAGCTGTCACACACACACACCTATCTGTACACACACACACTGCTAGCTGTCACACACACACACACCTATCTGTACACACACACACTGCTAGCTGTCACACACACACTGCTAGCTGTCACACACACACACCTATCTGTACACACACACACTGCTAGCTGTCACACACACACACTGCTAGCTGTCACACACACACACCTATCTGTACACACACACACACACTGCTAGCTGTCACACACACACACCTATCTGTACACACACACACTGCTAGCTGTCACACACACACACACACCTATCTGTACACACACACACTGCTAGCTGTCACACACACACACTGCTAGCTGTCACACACACACACACTGCTAGCTGTCACACACACACACACACACACCTATCTGTACACACACACACACTACTAGCTGTCACACACACACACACTGCTATCTGACACACACACTGCTAGCTGTCACACACACACACACCTATCTGTACACACACACACTGCTAGCTGTCACACACACACACACACACTGCTATCTGACGCACACACACTGCTATCTGTCACACACACACACTGCTAGCTGTCACACACACACACACTGCTATCTGACGCACACACACTGCTAGCTGTCACACACACACACCTATCTGTACACACACACACTGCTAGCTGTCACACACACACACTGCTAGCTGTCACACACACACACTGCTAGCTGTCACACACACACACACACACACCTATCTGTACACACACACACACTGCTAGCTGTCACACACACACACACTGCTATCTGACACACACACTGCTAGCTGTCACACACACACACACACCTATCTGTACACACACACACTGCTAGCTGTCACACACACACACACTGCTATCTGACGCGCACACACTGCTATCTGTCACACACACACACTGCTAGCTGTCACACACACACACACTGCTATCTGACGCACACACACTGCTAGCTGTCACACACACACACTGCTAGCTGTCACACACACACACACACTGCTATCTGACACACACACACTGCTAGCTGTCACACACACACACACACACACACACACACCTATCTGTACACACACACACTGCTAGCTGTCACACACACACACCTATCTGTACACACACACACACTGCTATCTGACACACACACACACACACACACACACACACCTATCTGTACACACACACACTGCTAGCTGACACACACACACACACACACAAACACCTATCTGTACACACACACACTGCTAGCTGTCACACACACACACACACACACACACCTATCTGTACACACACACACACTGCTAGCTGTCACACACACACACACACACCTATCTGTACACACACACACTGCTAGCTGTCACACACACACACACACACACACCTATCTGTACACACACACACTGCTGGCTGTCACACACACACACTGCTAGCTGTCACACACACACACACACTGCTAGCTGTTACACACACACTGCTAGCTGTCACACACACACACTGCTATCTGACACACACACTGCTAGCTGACACACACACACACACACACACACACACACACACACCTATCTGTACACACACACACACTGCTAGCTGTCACACACACACACACACACACACACACCTATCTGTACACACACACACTGCTAGCTGTCACACACACACACCTATCTGTACACACACACACTGCTATCTGTCACACACACACACACCTATCTGTACACACACACACACACTGCTATCTGACACACACACACACACCTATCTGTACACACACACACTGCTATCTGTCACACACACACACACCTATCTGTACACACACACACTGCTATCTGTCACACACACACACACTGCTATCTGACACACACAGCTATTTATTGATAACACCATTTACATAGCGCCCATAGTCAGCGCTGTACGTTAGTTGGTACGTGTTTGGTGGGTGGGCAGGGAGGGAACGTGTTTGGTGGGTGGGCAGGGAGGGTACGTGTTTGGTGGGTGGGCAGGGAGGGAACGTGTTTGGTGGGTGGGCAGGGAGGGTACGTGTTTGGTGGGTGGGCAGGGAGGGTACGTGTTTGGTGGGTGGGCAGGGAGGGAACGTGTTTGGTGGGTGGGCAGGGAGGGAACGTGTTTGGTGGGTGGGCAGGGAGGGTACGTGTTTGGTGGGTGGGCAGGGAGGGTACGTGTTTGGTGGGTGGGCAGGGAGGGAACGTGTTTGGTGGGTGGGCAGGGAGGGTACGTGTTTGGTGGGTGGGCAGGGAGGGTACGTGTTTGGTGGGTGGGCAGGGAGGGAACGTGTTTGGTGGGTGGGCAGGGAGGGAACGTGTTTGGTGGGTGGGCAGGGAGGGAACGTGTTTGGTGGGTGGGCAGGGAGGGAACGTGTTTGGTGGGTGGGCAGGGAGGGTACGTGTTTGGTGGGTGGGCAGGGAGGGAACGTGTTTGGTGGGTGGGCAGGGAGGGAACGTGTTTGGTGGGTGGGCAGGGAGGGTACGTGTTTGGTGGGTGGGCAGGGAGGGTACGTGTTTGGTGGGTGGGCAGGGAGGGTACGTGTTTGGTGGGTGGGCAGGGAGGGAACGTGTTTGGTGGGTGGGCAGGGAGGGTACGTGTTTGGTGGGTGGGCAGGGAGGGTACGTGTTTGGTGGGTGGGCAGGGAGGGTACGTGTTTGGTGGGTGGGCAGGGAGGGTACGTGTTTGGTGGGTGGGCAGGGAGGGTACGTGTTTGGTGGGTGGGCAGGGAGGGTACGTGTTTGGTGGGTGGGCAGGGAGGGAACGTGTTTGGTGGGTGGGCAGGGAGGGAACGTGTTTGGTGGGTGGGCAGGGAGGGAACGTGTTTGGTGGGTGGGCAGGGAGGGAACGTGTTTGGTGGGTGGGCAGGGAGGGTACGTGTTGGGTGGGTGGGCAGGGAGGGTACGTGTTTGGTGGGTGGGCAGGGAGGGTACGTGTTTGGTGGGTGGGCAGGGAGGGTACGTGTTTGGTGGGTGGGCAGGGAGGGAACGTGTTTGGTGGGTGGGCAGGGAGGGAACGTGTTTGGTGGGTGGGCAGGGAGGGTACGTGTTTGGTGGGTGGGCAGGGAGGGAACGTGTTTGGTGGGTGGGCAGGGAGGGAACGTGTTTGGTGGGTGGGCAGGGAGGGTACGTGTTTGGTGGGTGGGCAGGGAGGGTACGTGTTTGGTGGGTGGGCAGGGAGGGTACGTGTTTGGTGGGTGTGCAGGGAGGGAACGTGTTTGGTGGGTGGGCAGGGAGGGAACGTGTTTGGTGGGTGGGCAGGGAGGGAACGTGTTTGGTGGGTGGGCAGAGAGGGAACGTGTTTGGTGGGTGGGCAGGGAGGGAACGTGTTTGGTGGGTGGGCAGGGAGGGAACGTGTTTGGTGGGTGGGCAGGGAGGGAACGTGTTTGGTGGGTGGGCAGGGAGGGAACGTGTTTGGTGGGTGGGCAGGGAGGGTACGTGTTTGGTGGGTGGGCAGGGAGGGAACGTGTTTGGTGGGTGGGCAGGGAGGGAACGTGTATGGTGGGTGGGCAGGGAGGGTACGTGTTTGGTGGGTGGGCAGGGAGGGAACGTGTTTGGTGGGTGGGCAGGGAGGGAACGTGTTTGGTGGGTGGGCAGGGAGGGTACGTGTTTGGTGGGTGGGCAGGGAGGGTACGTGTTTGGTGGGTGGGCAGGGAGGGTACGTGTTTGGTGGGTGGGCAGGGAGGGTACGTGTTTGGTGGGTGGGCAGGGAGGGAACGTGTTTGGTGGGTGGGCAGGGAGGGAACGTGTTTGGTGGGTGGGCAGGGAGGGTACGTGTTTGGTGGGTGGGCAGGGAGGGAACGTGTTTGGTGGGTGGGCAGGGAGGGAACGTGTTTGGTGGGTGGGCAGGGAGGGTACGTGTTTGGTGGGTGGGCAGGGAGGGAACGTGTTTGGTGGGTGGGCAGGGAGGGAACGTGTTTGGTGGGTGGGCAGGGAGGGAACGTGTTTGGTGGGTGGGCAGGGAGGGTACGTGTTTGGTGGGTGGGCAGGGAGGGTACGTGTTTGGTGGGTGGGCAGGGAGGGTACGTGTTTGGTGGGTGGGCAGGGAGGGTACGTGTTTGGTGGGTGGGCAGGGAGGGTACGTGTTTGGTGGGTGGGCAGGGAGGGTACGTGTTTGGTGGGTGGGCAGGGAGGGTACGTGTTTGGTGGGTGGGCAGGGAGGGTACGTGTTTGGTGGGTGGGCAGGGAGGGTACGTGTTTGGTGGGTGGGCAGGGAGGGAACGTGTTTGGTGGGTGGGCAGGGAGGGAACGTGTTTGGTGGGTGGGCAGGGAGGGAACGTGTTTGGTGGGTGGGCAGGGAGGGTACGTGTTTGGTGGGTGGGCAGGGAGGGTACGTGTTTGGTGGGTGGGCAGGGAGGGAACGTGTTTGGTGGGTGGGCAGGGAGGGAACGTGTTTGGTGGGTGGGCAGGGAGGGAACGTGTTTGGTGGGTGGGCAGGGAGGGTACGTGTTTGGTGGGTGGGCAGGGAGGGTACGTGTTTGGTGGGTGGGCAGGGAGGGAACGTGTTTGGTGGGTGGGCAGGGAGGGAACGTGTTTGGTGGCTGGGCAGGGAGGGTACGTGTTTGGTGGGTGGGCAGGGAGGGTACGTGTTTGGTGGGTGGGCAGGGAGGGTACGTGTTTGGTGGGTGGGCAGGGAGGGTACGTGTTTGGTGGGTGGGCAGGGAGGGAACGTGTTTGGTGGGTGGGCAGGGAGGGAACGTGTTTGGTGGGTGGGCAGGGAGGGAACGTGTTTGGTGGGTGGGCAGGGTGGGTACGTGTTTGGTGGGTGGGCAGGGAGGGAACGTGTTTGGTGGGTGGGCAGGGAGGGAACGTGTTTGGTGGGTGGGCAGGGAGGGTACGTGTTTGGTGGGTGGGCAGGGAGGGTACGTGTTTGGTGGGTGGGCAGGGAGGGTACGTGTTTGGTGGGTGGGCAGGGAGGGAACGTGTTTGGTGGGTGGGCAGGGAGGGAACGTGTTTGGTGGGTGGGCAGGGAGGGTACGTGTTTGGTGGGTGGGCAGGGAGGGTACGTGTTTGGTGGGTGGGCAGGGAGGGTACGTGTTTGGTGGGTGGGCAGGGAGGGTACGTGTTTGGTGGGTGGGCAGGGAGGGTACGTGTTTGGTGGGTGGGCAGGGAGGGTACGTGTTTGGTGGGTGGGCAGGGAGGGTACGTGTTTGGTGGGTGGGCAGGGAGGGAACGTGTTTGGTGGGTGGGCAGGGAGGGAACGTGTTTGGTGGGTGGGCAGGGAGGGTACGTGTTTGGTGGGTGGGCAGGGAGGGTACGTGTTTGGTGGGTGGGAAGGGAGGGAACGTGTTTGGTGGGTGGGCAGGGAGGGTACGTGTTTGGTGGGTGGGCAGGGAGGGTACGTGTTTGGTGGGTGGGCAGGGAGGGAACGTGTTTGGTGGGTGGGCAGGGAGGGTACGTGTTTGGTGGGTGGGCAGGGAGGGTACGTGTTTGGTGGGTGGGCAGGGAGGGTACGTGTTTGGTGGGTGGGCAGGGAGGGTACGTGTTTGGTGGGTGGGCAGGGAGGGTACGTGTTTGGTGGGTGGGCAGGGAGGGAACGTGTTTGGTGGGTGGGCAGGGAGGGAACGTGTTTGGTGGGTGGGCAGGGAGGGAACGTGTTTGGTGGGTGGGCAGGGAGGGAACGTGTTTGGTGGGTGGGCAGGGAGGGAACGTGTTTGGTGGGTGGGCAGGGAGGGTACGTGTTTGGTGGGAGGGCAGGGAGGGTACGTGTTTGGTGGGTGGGCAGGGAGGGTACGTGTTTGGTGGGTGGGCAGGGAGGGTACGTGTTTGGTGGGTGGGCAGGGAGGGTACGTGTTTGGTGGGTGGGCAGGGAGGGTACGTGTTTGGTGGGTGGGCAGGGAGGGTACGTGTTTGGTGGGTGGGCAGGGAGGGTACGTGTTTGGTGGGTGGGCAGGGAGGGAACGTGTTTGGTGGGTGGGCAGGGAGGGTACGTGTTTGGTGGGTGGGCAGGGAGGGAACGTGTTTGGTGGGTGGGCAGGGAGGGAACGTGTTTGGTGGGTGGGCAGGGAGGGAACGTGTTTGGTGGGTGGGCAGGGAGGGTACGTGTTTGGTGGGTGGGCAGGGAGGGAACGTGTTTGGTGGGTGGGCAGGGAGGGAACGTGTTTGGTGGGTGGGCAGGGAGGGAACGTGTTTGGTGGGTGGGCAGGGAGGGTACGTGTTTGGTGGGTGGGCAGGGAGGGTACGTGTTTGGTGGGTGGGCAGGGAGGGAACGTGTTTGGTGGGTGGGCAGGGAGGGAACGTGTTTGGTGGGTGGGCAGGGAGGGTACGTGTTTGGTGGGTGGGCAGGGAGGGTACGTGTTTGGTGGGTGGGCAGGGAGGGAACGTGTTTGGTGGGTGGGCAGGGAGGGAACGTGTTTGGTGGGTGGGCAGGGAGGGAACGTGTTTGGTGGGTGGGCAGGGAGGGTACGTGTTTGGTGGGTGGGCAGGGAGGGAACGTGTTTGGTGGGTGGGCAGGGAGGGAACGTGTTTGGTGGGTGGGCAGGGAGGGAACGTGTTTGGTGGGTGGGCAGGGAGGGAACGTGTTTGGTGGGTGGGCAGGGAGGGAACGTGTTTGGTGGGTGGGCAGGGAGGGTACGTGTTTGGTGGGTGGGCAGGGAGGGAACGTGTTTGGTGGGTGGGCAGGGAGGGAACGTGTTTGGTGGGTGGGCAGGGAGGGTACGTGTTTGGTGGGTGGGCAGGGAGGGAACGTGTTTGGTGGGTGGGCAGGGAGGGTACGTGTTTGGTGGGCAGGGAGGGAACGTGTTTGGTGGGTGGGCAGGGAGGGAACGTGTTTGGTGGGTGGGCAGGGAGGGAACGTGTTTGGTGGGTGGGCAGGGAGGGAACGTGTTTGGTGGGTGGGCAGGGAGGGAACGTGTTTGGTGGGTGGGCAGGGAGGGAACGTTATGGACCGGCGGCTATGGGTTGGGAGTATTGAAGCTTGCTTGGTTGGGGTAAGGCAAAAGATCAGAATCGAGAGGAGGCACGGGGCTGGGTGAGAGTTGTGGCAGTCGGAGCGAAGAGGACGGGAAGGGGTGTAGCAAGAGATGAGTGGGGAGGAGGAGAGGAGGGGGGGATGGAAGGAGGAGGAGGGAAGAGGAGAGGAGGGAAGAGGAGGGAAGAGGAGAGGAGGGAGGAGGAGGGAGTGTGGAATAGGGTCAAAAGGGGATGTGATGGGATGAAGGCGTTTGATGATTGAGAGGAGATCATTGTCAGAGATTGGTCAGGAGGTGAAAGTGTGGGTACAGGGGGGTGGGGAGAGGGAAGGGTGGGTACAGGGGGTGGGGGGAGGGAAGGGTGGGTACAGGGGGGTGGGGAGAGGGAAGGGTGGGTACAGGGGGGTGGGGAGAGGGGTAGGAGGTGGGTACAGGGGAGAGGGGGAAGGGTGGGTACAGGGGGGTGGGTACAGGGTGGTGGATGGAGGGAGAGGGGGGCAGCAGTGGGGGAGGCAGAGGGGGGGGAGGAAGCACGGATGTTACTAATTTTTTTGTGAGAAGTAGGAGGCGAGAGAGAGGGGGGAAGGGTGGACTAGGTGAGAGAGAGGGGGAAAGGGTGGACTAGGTGAGAGAGAGGGGGGAAGGGTGGACTAGGTGAGAGAGAGGGGGAAGGGTGGACTAGGTGAGAGAGAGGGGGGAAGGGTGGACTAGGTGAGAGAGGGGGAGGGTGGACTAGGAGAGAGAGAGGGGGGAAGGGTGGACTAGGTGAGAGAGAGGGGGAAGGGTGGACCTAGGTGAGAGAGGGGGAAGGGTGGACTAGGTGAGAGAGGGGGAAGGGTGGACTAGGTGAGAGAGGGGGAAGGGTGGACTAGGTGAGAGATGGGGAAGGGTGGACTAGGTGAGAGAGGGGGAAGGGTGGACTAGGTGAGAGAGAGGAGGGAAAGGGTGGACTAGGTGAGAGAGAGGAGGAAGGGTGACTAGGTGAGAGAGGGGGGAAGGGTGACTAGGACTAGGTGAGAGAGGGGGGGAAGGGTGGACTAGTGAGAGTGAGGGGGAAGGGTGGGAGGGAAGAGGGAAGGAAGGGTGGACTAGGTGAGAGAGAGGGGGAAGGGTGGACTAGGTGAGAGAGAGGGGGAAGGTGGACTAGGTGAGAGAGGGGAGGTGGACTAGGTGAGAGAGAGGGAAGGGTGGACTAGGTGAGACGAGCGGGGGGAAGGGTGGACTAGGTGAGAGAGGGGGAAGGGTGGACTAGGTGAGAGAGAGGGGAAGGGTGGACTAGGTGAGAGAGAGGGGGAAGGGTGGACTAGTGAGCGAGGGGGAAGGTGGACTAGGTGAGAGAGAGGGGGAAGGAGTGGACTAGGTGAGAGAGGGGGAAGGTGGACTAGGTGAGAGAGAGGGAGGAAGGGTGGACTAGGTGAGAGAGGGGGGAAGGGTGGACTAGGTGAGAGAGGGGGAAGGGGTGACTAGGTGAGAGAGGGGGAAGGGTGGACTAGGTGAGAGAGAGGGGGAAGGGTGGACTAGTGAGAGAGGGGGAAGGGTGGACTAGGTGAGAGGAGGGGGGAAGGGTGGACTAGGTGAGAGAGAGAGGAAGGGTGGACTAGGTGAGAGAGAGAGGGGAAGGGTGACTAGGTGAGAGAGGGGGAAGGGTGGACTAGGTGAGAGAGAGGGGGAAGGGTGGACTAGGTGAGAGAGAGGGGGAAGGGGTGGACTAGGTGAGAGAGGGGGAAGGGTGGACTAGGTGAGAGAGGGGGAAGGGTGGACTAGGTGAGAGGAGGGCTGGGAAGGGAGGGACTAGGTTAGAGAGAGGGGAAGTGAGAGAGGGGGAAGGGTGGACTAGGTGAGAGAGGGGGAAGGGTGGACTAGGTGAGAGAGGGGGGAAAGGGTGGACTAGGTGAGAGAGGGGGGAAGGGTGGACTAGGTGAGAGAGGGGGAAGGGTTGGACTAGGTGAGAGAGAGGGGGAGGAAGGGTGGACTAGGTGAGAGAGGGGGGGGAAGGGTGGACTAGGTGAGAGAGAGGGGGGAAGGGTTGACTAGGTGAGAGAGAGGGGGAAGGTGGACTAGGTGAGAGAGAGGGGGGAAGGGTGGACTAGGTGAGAGAGGGGAAGGGTGGACTAGGTGAGAGAGGGGGGAAGGGTGGACTAGGTGAGAGAGGGGGGAAGGGTGGACTAGGTGAGAGAGGGGGAAGGGTGACTAGGTGAGAGAGGAGGGGGAAGGGTGGACTAGGTGGAGAGAGGGGGGAAGGGTGGACTAGGTGAGAGAGAGGGGGAAGGGTGGACTAGGTGAGAGAGAGGGGGAAGGGTGGACTAGGTGAGAGAGAGGGGGAAGGGTGGACTAGGTGCGAGAGAGGGGAAGGGTGGACTTGGAGAGAGGGGGGGAAGGGTGGACTAGGTGAGAGAGAGAGGGGAAGGGGAGAGAGAGGGGAAAGGTGGACTAGAGGAGAGGGGGGGAAGGGTGGACTAGGTGAGAGAGGGGGAAGGGTGGACTAGGTGAGAGAGGGGGGAAGGGTGGACTAGGTGAGAGAGAGGGGGACAGGGTGGACTAGGTGAGAGAGAGGGGGAAGGGTGGACTAGGTGAGAGAGAGGGGGGAAGGGTGGACTAGGTGAGAGAGAGGGGGAAGGGTGGACTAGGTGAGAGAGAGGGGGAAGGGTGGACTAGGTGAGCGAGGGGGAAGGGTGGACTAGGTGAGAGAGGGGGAAGGGTGGACTAGGTGAGAGAGAGAGGGAAGGGTGGACTAGGTGAGAGAGAGGGGGGTAAGGGTGAACCTAGGTGAGAGAGGGGGAAGGGTGGACTAGGTGAGAGAGAGGGGGGAAGGGTGGACTAGGTGAGAGAGAGGGGGAAGGGTGGACTAGGTGAGAGAGGGGGGAAGAGTGGACTAGGTGCGAGAGAGGGGGAAGGGTGGACTAGGTGATGAGAGAGAGGGGGAAGGGTGGACTAGGTGAGAGAGGGGGAAGGGTGGACTAGGTGAGAGAGGGGGAAGGGTGGACTAGGTGAGAGAGGGGGAAGGGGTGGACTAGGTGAGAGAGGGGGGAAGGGTGGACTAGGTGAGAGGGGGAAGGGTGGACTAGGTGAGAGAGGGGGGGAAGGTTGGACCTAGGTGAGAGAGGGGGGGAAGGGTGGACTAGGTGAGAGAGGGGGGGAAGGGTGGACTAGGTGAGAGAGGGGGGAAGGGTGGACTAGGCGAGAGAGAGGGGGAAGGTTGGATTAGGTGAGAGAGGGGGGGAAGGGTGGACTAGGTGAGAGAGGGGGGGAAGGTTGGACTAGGTGAGAGAGGGGGGGAAGGGTGGACTAGGTGAGAGAGGGGGGGGAAGGGTGGACTAGGTGAGAGAGGGGGAAGGGTGGACTAGGCGAGAGAGAGGGGGGAAGGTTGGACTAGGTGAGAGAGGGGGGGAAGGGTGGACTAGGTGAGAGAGAGGGGGAAGGGTGGACTAGGTGAGAGAGGGGGAGAGTGTGACTAGGTGAGAGAGAGGAGGAAGGGTGGACTAGGTGAGAGAGAGGAGGAAGGGTGGACTAGGTGAGAGAGGGGGGAAGGGTGGACTAGGTGAGAGAGGGGGAAGGGTGGACTAGGTGAGAGTGAGGGGAAGGGTGGACTAGGTGAGAGAGGGGGGGAAGGGTGGACTAGGTGAGAGAGAGGGGGAAGGGTGGACTAGGTGAGAGAGGGGGAAGGGTGGACTAGGTGAGAGAGGGGAAGGGGTGGACTAGGTGAGAGAGAGAGGGAAGGGTGGACTAGGTGAGAGAGAGGGGGTAAGGGGTGAACTAGGTGAGAGAGGGGAAGGGTGGACTAGGTGAGAGAGAGGGGAAGGGTGGACTAGGTGAGAGAGAGGGGAAGGGTGGACTAGGTGAGAGAGGGGGAAGAGTGGACTAGGTGAGAGAGAGGGGGAGGGTGGACTAGGTGAGAGAGAGGGGGAAGGGTGGACTAGGTGAGAGAGGGGAAGGGTGGACTAGGTGAGAGAGGGGGAAGGGTGGACTAGGTGAGAGATGGGGAAGGGTGGACTAGGTGAGAGAGGGGGGAAGGGTGGACTAGGTGAGAGGGGGAAGGGTGGACTAGGTGAGAGAGGGGGGGAAGGTTGGACTAGGTGAGAGAGGGGGGGAAGGGTGGACTAGGTGAGAGAGGGGGGGAAGGGTGGACTAGGTGAGAGAGGGGGAAGGGTGGACTAGGCGAGAGAGAGGGGGAAGGTTGGACTAGGTGAGAGAGGGGGGGGAAGGGTGGACTAGGTGAGAGAGAGGGGGAAGGGTGGACTAGGTGAGAGAGGGGGGAAGGGTGGACTAGGTGAGAGAGGGGGAAGGGTGGACTAGGTGAGAGAGAGGGGGAAGGGTGGACTAGGTGAGAGAGAGGGGGAAGGGTGGACTAGGTGAGAGAGAGGGGAAGGGTGGACTAGGTGAGAGAGGGGGGGGAAGGGTGGACTAGGTGAGAGAGAGAGGGGAAGGGTGGACTAGGTGAGAGGGGGGAAGGGTGGACTAGGTGAGAGAGGGGGAAGGGTGGACTAGGTGAGAGAGGGGGAAGGGTGGACTAGGTGAGAGAGGGGGAAGGGTGGACTAGGTGAGAGAGAGGGGGAAGGGTGGACTAGGTGAGAGAGGGGGAAGGGTGGACTAGGTGAGAGAGAGGGGGAAGGGGTGGACTAGGTGAGAGAGAGGGGGAAGGGTGGACTAGGTGAGAGAGAGGGGGAAGGGTGGACTAGGTGAGCGAGGGGGAAGGGTGGACTAGGTGAGAGAGGGGGAAGGGTGGACTAGGTGAGAGAGTGCTTCACCGCAAAGAAACATTCCCAGAATCCTCATGGAAATAGTGAACACGGCGTGGTGAGCGCAAGAAACAACTAATGTTAGCAGCGCTCACACGGCCATGTGTGAGCAACAGCCCGTAATGGGAGGTGTCCTCTCTGCGAAGTTTCTTCTCCAACCCAGACCGTGGTAATCTCAGGGAATAGAGAAAGACCAGGATCGGTGCGCGTAGGGACTTGGGTGTGATAATAAATGCCAATAATAGATATCTACACTCACACGGCCATATGTGAGTGAAGGGCACGCGGTACACGTGGGTCATCAGGTGTCAATAAAAACAGTGGAGTGGAGAATGAACTGGCCGACTCACGGCAACGTCCCTCAGCACTCTGAATCCTCCCGTCCGCGTCCAGTTGGCAAGGTCATGAGCAGCTACTTCGTTCAGCTACGGTGGCTGACTGCACTCAAAAGACCTTCGCAGAACTACGCGTTTCGTCGTTAGACTGCCTCAGGTTCCTTCCGTGTAGATATTTATTATTTGCATTTATTATCACACCCAAGTCCCTACGCGCACCGATCCTGGTCTTTCTCTATTCCCTGAGATTACCACGGTCTGGGTTGGAGAAGAAACTTCGCAGAGAGGACACCTCCCATTACGGGCTGTTGCTCACACATGGCCGTGTGAGCGCTGCTAACATTAGTTGGTCATTTACATCCACCGCCCCCCAGCCCCTCCCCACCCTCTATTCCCTATTGAGGAAACTACTGATTGTGCTTTTCTGTTCTTGTTTTTGCGCGCACCACACCGGGTACACTATTTCCTTAAGACCTGGCCTGTTCGGGTTCCCTGAGGACTGGAGTTGGGTGTTATAGTATATTTACTTTTACAATTTGAGAGTGGAGGTGTATTAGTGGAGGTGTATTAGTGGAGGTGTATTAGTGGAGGTGTATTAGTGGAGGTGTATTAGTGGAGGTGTATTAGTGGAGGTGTATTAGTGGAGGTGTATTAGTGGAGGTGTATTAGTGGAGTGTATTAGTGGAGGTGTATTAGTGGAGGTGTATTAGTGGAGGTGTATTAGTGGAGGTGTATTAGTGGAGGTGTATTAGTGGAGGTGTATTAGTGGAGGTGTATTAGTGGAGGTGTATTAGTGGAGGTGTATTAGTGGAGGTGTATTAGTGGAGGTGTATTAGTGGAGGTGTATTAGTGGAGGTGTATTAGTGGAGGTGTTTTAGTGGAGGTGTATTAGTGGAGGTGTATTAGTGGAGGTGTATTAGTGGAGGTGTATTAGTGGAGGTGTATTAGTGGAGGAGGGATTGGAGGGTGGCGAGTGAGGGTGGGGAACGGAAGATTTCCATGATCTCTCGGCTGTGCGACGGGAGAGACGGGTGCTTTAAGTTGGCTGGTGAGCCAGGGTTGAGGTGGCTTTGTGGTGGGACGCACAGGGTGGCGGGGTGCGATTAAATCGAGGGAGCAGGATATGGCAGAGTTCAGAGGGATAGAGGAAAATTATGTGAGTGGGGGGAGGAGTGATGCGGTGGGGGAGGAGTGATGCGTTGGGGGGAGGAGTGATGCGGTGGGGGAGGAGTGATGCG
>NW_027456795.1:292680-322114 GCF_040206685.1 Ascaphus truei | reverse complement strand
GACACACACTCTCTCTCTCAGACACTCTCTCTCTCTCAGACACTCTCTCTCTCTCTCTCTCTCTCTCTCTCTCTCTCTCTCAGACACACTCTTTCTCTCAGACATACACCCTCTCTCTCTCTGACACACCCCCTCTCTCTCTCTGACACACACCCTCTCTCTCAGACACCCTCTCTCTCAGACACCCTCTCTCTCTCAGACACACACTCTCTCTTTCAGACACTCTCTCTCTATCTCAGACACACTCTCTCTCTCAGACACACTCTCTCTCTGACACTCTCTCTCTGACACACTCTCTCTCTGACACACACTCTCTCTCTCTCTCTCTCTCAGACACACTCTCTCTCTGACACTCTCTCTCTGACACACTCTCTCTCTCTTTCTGACACACTCTCTCTCTCAGACACACTCTCTCTCTTTCAGACACACACTCTCTCTCTCTCGACACACTCTCTCTCTCAGACACACTCTCTCTCTCTCTCTCAGACACACTCTCTCTCAGACACACTCTCTCTCTCAGACACACTCTCTCTCTCAGACACACTCTCTCTCTCAGACACACTCTCTCTCTCAGACACACTCTCTCTCAGACACACTCTCTCTCTCTGACACACTCTCTCTCTCTGACACACTCTCTCTCTGACACACTCTCTCTCTCTGACACACTCTCTCTCTGACACACTCTCTCTCTCTCTCTCTCTGACACACTCTCTCTCTTTGACACACTCTCTCTTTCTCTGACACACTCTCTCTCAGACACACTCTCTCTCTCTCAGATACACACTCTCTCAGACACTCTCTCTCTCTCAGACACTCTCTCTCTCTCTCTCTCTCTCTCCCAGACACACACTCTCTCTCCCAGACACTCTCTCTCCCAGACACACACTCTCTCTCCCAGACACTCTCTCTCCCAGACACTCTCTCTCTCTCAGACACACACACACACACACACACACACACACACACACACACACACACACACACACACACACACACACACACACACACACACACACACACACACACACATACACACACACACACAGATACACACACACACACAGATACACACACAGATACACACACACACACACACACACACACACACACAGAAGAGCAGTGGAGAGCAGAGGCAGTGACGGATGTGAGTGACTGGGGGGAGGGGGGGAGGGGGAGGAAAGGCAAGCGATCCGTGCAGGACAGGAAAATGTACAACTAACTCTCCTCCCCCCCCCCCCAGCACCCCTCCTACCTTCTCCTATCACCCGGAGCAGAAGGGGGCGGGACACCGTGCAGCCACCAGCAGACAGAAGATCCAGAAGCGGGAAGGCAGACACACACACACTCACTGTGTGATCTGCACAAAGCGGAAGCCCCGCCCCCGGCTTCCTCTCTGCCTGCAGCCAATCCCCTGTGGCCCGGCCGGCATGAAGGAGGGATGGTGGGGAGTGATAATCGGAGGGATGGTGGGGAGGATACTCGCGGCGCCCCTCTAGACAAGCCACGGCGCACCAGGGCGCCGCAGCGCACAGATTGGGAACCACTGGACTGGGCCGCAAATATGTTCGTTGTGGGCCGCATGCGGCCCATGGGCCGCAAGTTTGACATGCTTGCTTTAGACGAACACATCCAGCCCACCAAACTTGTTCTTTCTCGCCTACGCAAGAACCACCTTTACGCTAAAATGCAAAAGTGCTTATTCCAACAAACATCTACCTCTTTCTTAGGTTATATAATTTCTGATGAGGGTTTTGCCATGGATCTTGAAAAACTCAAGGCAGTTCTAGATTGGCCCCAGCCCACTTCTCTTTGTCACGGGACAATAGGAGTGCTCACCACAAACCAGACTGGACCGCGAGGCCGAGGTTGGGATACAGGAAAACCACCGCCCTACAGTCGCGTGAGCGGGTCCGGTAAGCAGATTAGTGTGGATAGCCTGGTTCTGGGCAGGAGAGTGTAGAATTGTAGAGGTACTTGCCAGATTCGAGGTCGGAGAGATCAAGAGTAGTCGGAGTCCAAAGCCAAAGTTGAGGAGAGGAGAAGGTAGAAGTCCGTAGGGCGAGCCGGGGTTCGAGGGTGCCAGAGGTCGGGAGTCCAGATTCAAGCAAGGGTCTGTAACGGAAGACAAGAGCAGACTGCGAAGTAGCTTGTAGCAAGCACAACTAGAGACTGACTATGCTCAGCAATCAGCTCAGGGCTGGTAGCACTAAATACTGATAGGAGCCAATGAGAACCCCCAGCGGTGATGTCAGATGAAGGTAGAGCGCTGATAGGCTGAGGCAGGATGCAGGGCAGGTGTGGGAGGAACAAGTACATTGGCGGCAGTGGAGATGGACATAGTGCCGCGTGCGTGCGACAGAAGGAGCGGAGTGAGTCTGCCGGGAAGGAAAGCCGGAACTGTAGATGCGCGCGGGGGTCTGCCCCGGCAGCGCGCATGTGCAGCAGGGCCTGCAGGGAGAGAGGAGAGGCCACGGGACCAGACGCCACGCTCCCCGACGGCAGAGGTAAGAGCCAAAGCGGGCCGCCGTGGGTGGCGGCATTACAGTACCCCCCCCCCCCTTCAGGTTCGGACTCCGGATGATCCATACCAGGTTTAAGCGGAAATTTGAGATGAAATGCCCGGACCAGCCTGGGAGCGTGTACCTGGACTTGCATAATCCATGCCCTCTCTTCGGGTCCAAAACCCCTCCAATGCACCAAGTACTGGAGACCTCCTCTTGAGATACGAGAATCCAGGATGGACTGTACCTCAAATTCTTCTTGTCCATTGACCAGTCTGGGGCGAGGTGCGCTGTGTCGGATCTGAGAATTGGGTATCAATGGTTTTAATAGAGAACAATGAAAGGTAGAGGGAATCTTCATAGTTGCAGGTAGTTTCAGTCGGTAGGTAACTGGATTGATCCTCTCCAATATAGAGAATGGGCCGATAAATCGGGGTGCCAGCTTTGGGGATGTGACTTTCAACCGTATGTTCTTTGTGGATAGCCATACCTTCTGACCCGGGGCATAATTGGGTGATTTCAGACGATGGCGATCAGCCTGCCTCTTCTGCATAGCCGTGGCCCGTTTGAGATTATATTGAATCCTAGACCAGGAAGCTTGAAGATCCCAAATCCTCTCTTCCGCGGCCGGAACTCCTGTACTAGGTCCAGACTGAGGAAGGGCGGAGGGATGAAAGCCAAAATTAGAAAAGAATGGAGACTGTAGTGTGGACTCATTCCTGAGGTTATTTTGAGTGAATTCTGCCCAGGGGAGTAGGTCGAGCCAATTATCCTGAGAGTCAGATATAAAACAACGAAGGAACTGCTCCAGGGACTGATTGGTTCGTTCAGTTTGACCATTGGTCTGTGGGTGGTATCCAGAGGAGAAGTGAAGCGCCACGTTAAGTTTCTTACAGAAGGCCCTCCAGAATCTCGAAACAAATTGCGACCCACGATCAGAGACTATGGTTTTGGGTGACCCATGAGCCTGAAGACTTTCCTCACAAACACCTTGGCAAGTTTAGGGGCGCTGGGTAGGCCTTTGAGTGGGATAAAGTGCGCATGTTTTGAAAAGCGGTCGACCACTACTAGTATAGTGTCCATACCCTTAGATTTGGGGAGGTCGACAATAAAGTCCATCGAGAGATGTTCCCATGGTCGATCGGGAATGGGAAGGGGTTGCAGGAGTCCTGGAAGTTTATTCCGTTGTATCTTGTTTTGTGCGCAGGTGGGACATGCAGAGACGAAATGTTGAATGTCCTTGCGCATGCCTGGCCACCAAAAGGTTCGTTGCAAGAGGTCGATAGTCCTTTTGATCCCTGGGTGACCTGCCGTTTTGGCGGCGTGCCCCCATTGCATTACCTTCTGGCGGAAGGTAGGGGGTGTGAAGAATCGTCCAACTGGCACCCTGAGACCCTGAGGGATTTGATCTTGAACCTTGGTGATCTCCGTCAGTGCGTCAAAGGTATTGGCAGACAGGACACATTTAGGAGGAAGGATAGTCTCCTGAGGGTCTTCGGTTTTATCTTCTACAGAGAATTGACAAGACAGTGCGTCAGCTTTAATATTTTTAGAACCAGGGAGGTATAAAATAAGGAAGTTGAACTGGGTGAAGAAGAGGGACCAACGTGCCTGCTGGGCACTCAGACAGCGGGCAGTCTCAATATATATGAGGTTTTTATGGTCCGTAAGGATGGTGACGGGGTACTCAGCGCCCTCCAGCAGGTGACGCCACTCCTCCAAGGCCATCTTGATCGCGAGGAGCTCACGGTTACCCACGTCATAGTTCCGTTCTGCTGCGGAGAATCTTTTAGAAAAGAATGCACAGGGATGCAATCTGGTCTGTGGGTTCTTCCTTTGGGATAAGATCACTCCTGCCCCTATGTCCAAAGCATCCACCTCGAGAGTGAAGGGTTGTGCTGGATCAGGATGCACCAAGATAGGTGCTGTGACAAAGGCTTCCTTGAGAACCTGAAAAGCCATGATGGCCTCAGGGGACCACAGTGCGGGATTGGCGCTCTTCTGAGTGAGGGCTGTAATAGGTGCGACCAACGTGGAAAAGTTCTTTATGAACCAGCAGTAATAATTGGCAAAGCCTAAGAACCTCTGTACCGCTTTCAGAGAGAGGGGTCGGGGCCAATCCAAGACAGCTTCCACCTTGGTAGGGTCCATCGCGAGTCCAGTGTCCGAGATTATGTAACCCAAAAATGACGTGGATGACTGGTGGAACTGGCATTTTTCAAGTTTGGCGAACAGACGGTTCTCCGCAACCTCTGAAGAACTTGTTTGACGTGCTGAATATGTTCCAGGGGATTCTGGGAGAATATAAGGATGTCGTCTAGGTAGACCACCACGTGTTGATCCAGAACATCTCTGAAGACGTCGTTAACGAAATCCTGGAAGATGGCTGGCGCGTTACAGAGACCGAAGGGCATCACGATGTACTCATAGTGCCCATCACGCGTGTTGAAGGCCGTCTTCCACTCATCTCCCTTACGAATCCGAACCAGATTGTAGGCTCCCCGGAGATCCAGCTTGGAGAAGATAGTGGCGCCTTGTAACCTGTCGAAAAGTTCGGCAATCAAGGGAAGTGGATACCGATTCTTGACAGTCACCTTGTTGAGGCCATGATAATCAATGCAAGGGCGAAGTGTGCCATCCTTTTTCTTTACAAAAAAGAAGCCAGCTCCTGCCGGAGAGGAAGACTTACGAATGAAGCCTCTCTGGAGGTTCTCTTGTATGTAAAGTTTAATCGCCTTGGTCTCGGGGGGGGGGAAAGTGGGTAGGTACAACCTCTGGGGGGAATCGCGCCAGGAAGAAGGTCGATCGGGCAATCGTAGGCGCGATGGGGTGGTAATTCCTCCGCCTGAATTTTGTCGAAGACATCTCTGAACTCCCAGTAGGCGTCCGGAAGGAGGGGATTCTTGGATTCCGGATGTGTGGCACCTACTAGGGCCTTAGGCGAATCCAGACAAATGTCTTGATACCGGTCTCTCCAGGTGATGGGTTGTGACTGGAGCCAGTCGATCTGGGGGTTATGGTGCTGGAGCCAGGGAAGACCCAATATCAAGTCTACAGCTGGCGTGTGGATGGCATCCAACTGAATATGTTCGGAATGATGACCAGTCATCTTAAGACAGAGGGGAATGGTCTGCTGTGAAATGAATGCGGGCTGCAAAGGCCTACTGTCAATGGCTTCAAGGCCCACGGGCCAATCCTTGGCTACCAGAGGAATTTGATTCTTCTCCGCAAAAGCCTGATCGACAAAGTTCCCACCAGAACCGGAGTCTAGGAAGGCCTTCGTGGTGATGTCCCCAAAGCCTCCTGATAGGGTTATAGGAAGGAGTATCTTGGATGGTAGTTTGGGAGAGGAAGGAGAGGTTACCATGCCCAGTGTAGTTCTCCCAGTACTCACTGGGGGCTGGCATTTCCCGACTTGGAGGGACAGGTACTCACCAGGTGTCCACTATTTCCGCAGTAAAGGCAGAGGCCCGCCCGACGCCGGCGTAGTCTTTCTGTCAACGAAAGGCGAGTCCCATCCAGCTGCATGGGTTCTTCAGAAGATACGGCGATGGACTCCCCTGGAGCTGTATGTGAGAAGGAAGTGGGTTGGGTACCTTTCTGACACTTCCCCTTCTCTGCTCTTTGCTCCTGGAGCCGCTGGTCCATACGGATACAAAGCGCGATGAGTTCCTCCAATGATGTAGGACGCTCCAGGGCTGCCAGTTCATCTTTGAGGGAGTCATTTAAACCCTGCCAGAACACTGCGGCGAGTGCTTCGTCATTCCACCTTGTTTCTGCCGCAATAGTGCAAAATTCAAGTGCGTAGCGAGCCACAGAGTGATTTCCCTGCATTACATTGAGGAGAGAAGATGCGGCTGTTACCCTCCTACCTGGTGTTTCGAACACCCTCCGGAATTCAATACAGAATCGGTCCAGGTTGGAAGTCAGATCCGGCCGTTGCTCCCATATGGGTGTAGCCCAGGCCAAGGCATCATCAGTCAACAGCGAGATAATATACGCGACTTTGGAACGGGGAGTAGGAAAATTAAAGGGTAGAAGCTCAAATTGGATGGAACACTGCCCCAGGAAGCCACGACATGCTGAAGGCTCTCCCGCATAGCGATTGGGAGTAGGTAGGCGAGGTTCAGGAGGGTGAGTTGGAGGTACCGGCGGGGAGAAGATGGGAGCAGGAGGAGCGGCAGCAGTCTCGGGAGAGGACAGAAGGGATTTGAGTTGCTCCGAAATGGTACCCAAGGAGTTTTGGAGCAGTTCCATACGCTGGTTATTTTGGGAGATACAAGTCTCTACTTCCTTGAACAGGCCATCGTGTTCGCTTAAGCGTTGACCCACCTCGGCGGAGTCCAGGTCTGTTGGGCTGAGCATAATGTCACGGGACTATAGGAGTGCTCACCACAAACCGGACTGGACCGCGAGGCCGAGGTGGGGATACAGGAAAACCACCGCCCTACAGCCGCGTGAGCGGGTCCGGTAAGCAGAGTAGTGTGGATAGCCTGGTTCGGGGCAGGAGAGTGTAGAATCGTAGAGGTACTTGCCAGATTCGGGGTCGGAGAGATCAAGAGTAGTCGGAGTCCAAAGTCGAGGAGAGGAGAAGGTAGAAGTCCGTAGGGAGAGCCGGGGTTCGAGGGTGCCAGAGGTCGGGAGTCCAGATTCAAGCAAGGGTCTGTAATGGAAGACAAGAGCAGACTGCGAAGTAGCTTGTAGCAAGCACAACTAGAGACTGACTATGCTCAGCAATCAGCTCAAGGCTGGTAGCACTAAATACTGATAGGAGCCAATGAGAACCCCCCAGCGGTGATGTCAGATGAAGGTAGAGCACTGATAGGCTGAGGCAGGTGTGGGAGGAACAAGGAGGAACATCTCCAAGTGTGGAGATGGACATAGTGGCGTGTGCGCGCGACGCGCGCAACGGAAGGGGCGGAGTGAGTCTGCCGGGAAGGAAAGCCGGAACTGTAGACGCGCGTGGGGGTCTGCCCCGGCAGCGCGCATGTGCAGCAGGGCCTGCAGGGAGAGGAAAGGCCACGGGACCGGACGCCGCACGCCCCGACGGCAGAGATAAGAGCCGAAGCGGGCGCCGTGGGTGGCGGCATTACACTCTTAAAGCGATTCAGTGGTTTCTTGGCTTCGCTAATTACTACCATAAATTTATCCGTAATTTCTCCGCCACTGTGGCTCCTATCACTGCCCTCACCAAGAACGGTACAGACCCCTCTTCTTGGTCGCCCGAAGCAAGCCAGGCCTTCGAGGCCCTCAAGAAGGCATTCGTTTCTGCTCCCATTCTACGCCATTCTAACCCCTCTTCCTTTCACCTTGGAAGTGGATGGAAGTGAATGCTTCGGATATAGGAGCAGGAGCCATACTTTCTCAAAGGTCATCCCCTCAGGATAAACTACACCCATGTGGTTTCTTCTCAAAGAAATTCTCCTCTGCGGAACAACGACGTTGGCAACAGAGAATTGTTAGCCATTAAGATGGTGTTACAAGAATGGAGATATCTCTTAGAGGGCACCGAAGATCCCATTTCTATCCTCACGGATCACAAAAATGTATTATACATTGAGGGTGCTCGCCGTCTCGGTTCACGTCAAGCTCGTTGGGCTCTCTTTTTCTCAAGGTTCAATTATACTATTTCATACATTCCCGGTACCAACAACGTAAAGGCTGATGCTCTATCTCGTCAATTCGTCTCAGAAGATAAGTCCGAGGATATTCCAGAAAGCATTCTACCTCCTAAATATATCATCTCAGCAAACTCTTTTGATGTACTGGACAAGATCCTGGAGGCCCAGACTCAGATTCCCGTGGGTTTAGAGGTACCGGAGGGTTGCTTATATGCCGCTCCCCAGTTCCATTGAAAAATTCTTGAATGGGGTCACTCCTCCTAATCCGCTGGCCATCCAGGCATGAAGAGAACTTCTGACCTAAACAGGCACACGTTCTGGTGACCAGCATGTAGAAAGATATCAAGGAATTCATCACTTCTTGCTCTGTCTGCGCTCAAAATAAGTCCGCTCGCCATAAGCCGTCTGGTCTGCTCCATCCTCTCCCTATTCCGGATCGTCCTTGGACACACCTGTCTATGGATTTTATTGTCGAGCTCCCAGTCTCTAATGGAATGAATTCCAAACTTGTCATCGTAAATAGGTTATCGAAGCAAGCCCACTTTATACCCCTCAACGGTCTTCCTAACTTAGCTACCCTGGCAGACATATACGTCAAGGAGATCTTCTGTATCCATGGGGTTCCACTCTTTATCGTCTCAGATTGTGGACCACAGTTTATTTCCAAATTTTGGCGCGCCTTCGCTCAAAGGTTAGACATTTCCCTCCTCTTTTCATCCGGGTATCATCCCCAAACCAATGGGCAGACAGAACGGACCAATCCCTTGAACAATATTTAAGATGTTTATTTTCTGATTCCCAAGATAATTGGGCTGATCAACTCCCATGGGCGGAGTTCGCATATTATTCTCTCAGAAACGAGTCCACCCAAGAGTCGCCCTTCTGTATAAACTACGGTTTTCATCCAGCCCATCTTCCTATTTCTCCTAACTCTTCCGGAGTGCCGGCAGCAGATTCCAGGGTAAATTTTCTCCAAGACTCTTGGAAAAGTATTCAGAAGACATTACAGGAATCCGTTCTCAGACAGAAGAAACAGGATGACCGGTATCGCAAAAGGCACCCAAATATAGGCTAGGAGACAAGGTGTGGTTATCTTCAAGGAACATAAGATTGAACACTCCCACTTTGAAGTTGGCCCCAAGGTTCCTGGGCCCCTTTACAATATTGGAACAGGTAAATCCTGTGGCATACCGCCTTCAACTGCCTCCATCAATGAGGATTCCGACAGTGTTCCACGTGTCTTTGTTGAAGCCTGTCGTCCGAAGCGCCCAATTCCCTGACCGGTCTCACAGACCACATCTGGTCATGGTTCAGGGTCAACAAGAATATGAAATTCATTCTATCATTGTCTCCAGACTCTCCAGAGGAAAGGTCCACTTCTTGGTGCATTGGAGAGGTTTCGGTCCAGAGGAACGATCCTGGGTACCATGGTAACAAATCCATGATCCAGGTCTTCTCAGGCGGTTCCGCATGAAGTTCCCTCATAAGCCCTGGGAAAATTGTCCTGAGTCCGATCCTCAAGGGGGGTACTGTAAGGAATCGGGGAACACGTCCCTTGCGGCATGTTCCCTCCTTACCTCCTGAAAGTATGGCAGCTACCGCTGCCTCCGTTCTACTCTCCGCCCGTGCGTGCACTCCAGCTCCAGTTACAGAGCGCGCGCGTACCCGCTCCTCTTCTGCTGCTGCCACGGAGCTTGACTCCGCATCCTCTGACACGTCTCACCTCCCTAGCGTGCGGCGCGCACGTGCATAACACCGCGTAACGATCCCCAGAGGCGTGTCAAGCACTAATTCCCCCTTGTCTCCTGTGAGCCTATCATGGTCGCCGCTGGGACAGAGCCTCTGCTCCAACCCCACTGCTATTGGTTTCCTGTTCCTCTATATATTTCCTGTTCCTGCACTCAGTCTGTGCTCAGCATAACCTCTCGTAGCCTAGTGCTGTCCTGTGTCTTGTGCTTTGCTCTCTCGTTTGTCTTGCAGTTATTGCTTTATTGACCCGGCCTGTTTGTGAACCCTCTCTGGATCTCGACCTCGGCATACCCTCGACTACATGTACCTCTCTAACCCCTGAACTTGGCTCCACGGATACCGACTACGCAGCTCTCTCTAATCCCAGACCTCGGTTTACGGACTTCCACAATTTTACATTCTCCAATCCAGGACCCGGCAAGTATACCAACCAACCGTCTATCTCCAGCCCAGACCCGGCAACGTTAGAAACCACCCTCCAGGCACGCCTCCGACGCTGTGGGTGTGTGGTGTACTCCCTTCCCACCTCAGTACCGGGGTCTTGTCTGGTTTGTGGGCAGCACGAGCGTTACAAAAACAAAATACTGCATTCGTTTCCCCAGGGAAGTGGTGTAAAAAGATGTGGTCCTAAAACAGAGCTCCTACAGTTGAAGCAAGACTCTCTTTTCCCGGTGCCGTGGTCTGAGAAGCAGATGTCTGTGGTGTCAGGTACCGTGCCAAGATAAAGTTGATGGTGTCCATACTTTCAAATGGGACCTGCTGTAGTGTTAATCTTCCAGTGCCGTGAATGCTTGTGGCTGCTGCACTAAAGACACTTATGGGCCTATTCAGGTAGCTATAATAAGTGACTTATCGACTGATAAGAGCACTTTTCAAGCAAGTTTGCATGTGTAGCTATTCGTTTATTATTTGTCTTACTCTGTGCCCAGGACATACTTGAAAACGAGAGGTAACTCTCAATGTATTACTTCCTGGTAAAATATTTTATAAATAAATTAAGAAAGCTTTGAGAACGACTTCTTACCAATCGATAGCAATCTCGCTCAGACAAGCCGAGTGGTACTGTACATTGCGGCTGCAACTTGCAGATTCAGATCTCACAACCTAAAGAGTTTACTACATCAGATTGAAGCCGGGGGTCTCCGTTGCTGACACGCATTCATTTCAGCTCCAGGGACCCCCTACTTCAATCCTATGTAATAAAAATACATTTACAGCTCTGCTTCATTACCTTAGTGCCTGACCGCTAAGGCAATGAAGGGGTTAAATAGCCGTACCCGGTTTGTTGGTGTAGAGGGGTTGGGGGAAGCTTGTAGTTGCATCAGGCGGGTGTTTAGGCCCTTCATTGCCTTAGTGGTTACTACAGCTATGGTAAATAAGGGTTAACCCCCCCATGCTACCTACCCTTAATTACAATAGCGGTTACTAACCGCTGAGGTAATTAAGGGCTTACTGACCAGTAGCTATTTTTTTAATTTTAATGTTGGTGCCACGGAAAGGAAGATAAGTATAACAATGACAGATTCCTCCAGGCTGGGGTAAATCCAACTCTTATTTACTATAGGGTTGCTGGCTATTGCTTTATGTGTAATGGGAAATATTGTAAGACAGTGACAGTCACTGGATTAAATAGATTGTTTATTTTTTTATAGTAATGTTTTTTTTTACATTCTATAGTAATGTTACTGTAGTGTTTATTTGAATGGACAAAAGTGCTACTACCCATATTTGACTAATAGCACTTTTGCCCATTGCTGTGTGGTGGTAACGGGGGTAGTTGCCCCAGGGTTGTAACCGCTAAGGTAAGGTTGGTGTTAATCCCTTCTGGGAGGCCTAACCACGTACCCATGGGCAAATATAACCTTCACCCACCCCCACTACAACCAACAAACTGGATGGTGGCAGTTAACCCCTTAGCGGTGCCGCTAAGGTATTGTTGCCCTGTTTTTATTTTAATTTAAATGACATTATTGAAGTACGGGGTCTCTGGACCTGAACCGCATTTATTTCAGGTTCAGGGACACCCTGCTTCTCGAGGTACAGGCCTCAGTATGGGGTGCCGATATCTTCTGCAAGTTTCATTCTCCCGCGTCACGTGACAAAAAATAAAATGTGAATATTAATACAATTGTGAGAGTAAACTGTTTACATAACAGCTGATCAGAGTCAGGATCAGTATCAAAAATGTGAACGATACCAATGGTAAGGTGTATTAAACACAAGTAGAGAAAAATGACACTTTCTAAAGAATAGTGTCTCAAGTGTCAAAAATAGTTACATAGTTATGAGGTTGAAAAAAGACGTACGTCCATCAAGTTCAACCTATGCTAAATTTAGACAACAGATACTTTATCCTATATTTATACTTACATGTATAGGCAAACAAAAAACCCCAGAGTCATATCATCCAATGATATCTCATAAGGGAAAAAATATATTCCTTCCTGACTCCAAGAATGGCAACCGGATTAATCTCTGGATCAACATCCTTCCCATGTATACTTATTTGGTATATCCCTGTATACCTTTCCTATCTAAAAAGATGTCCAACTTTTTTTTTTTTTTATAACTTGTATATTATTATACATAAATGCATGATATACATAGAAAAAAAACATCAGGTGCATATTTAGCATACCATATACAATAACAAAGGCATAACAAGCTCACGTAGTTTTTCGAGCCCTACTTAACCACGTGAGTGAGAATCTTCATTCGTACTGTAAGGTATTGGGGTAAATGATAATTATTATAAAAAGGGGGGAGAAAGAGAAAAAAAGGGGGGGGGGAGGAGGTAAAGGAGGGGGCGGGGTGAAAGGAGAGAGGGAAGGGGGATCCGAGGATAAGGATACATCTGCTCCCAGGAGACACCGCAGCGGCGTGAAGGCTCTGAATCAGCTAACGCGGTCTTTCAGTAGTATAAGTAAATGGGTATATGGAGTGTGAGGTTCTCGGTGTGGGGTTGGTTTTTATGACCCCGAAGGAGAACGCATTTATTACTATTATAGCCAAATTGTGTTACGCTCTACCCCAGGGATGTCTGTTTGGGCAAGCCAAGGAGCCCAGACTTTTAGATAATTGTCGCCAGTGTCGTTAACTAAGCTCGTTAACTTTTCCATCTGGCAGATAAACCAAGTACGATTCCGAATTTTTGGGATAATTGGGATGTCGGGGCGTTTCCATAATGCTGCGATCTCGCACGCGTAGCTAGAGCAAAATGTGCAATAAGTTTATTGTGTGATTTTGATAGGCCCTTTATGGGTCTGTTCATGAGAAACAGCCACGGGTCAGGGGGAATAGTGAGATCGAATATTCTCTGGATCCAATTTCTGATCTTTTCCCATATTGGGGATATCAGCGGGCAAGACCACAGCATATGTAACAGGTCAGCTGTTCCTCCACATTGTTTAGGACACAGTGGGGAGGACCCTGGTATAAATGTAGATAATTTGAGTGGGGTGAGGTACCATCTCATAAGAACTTTATATGCGTTCTCATTCAGCGTGGTGCATATTGAACTTTTTGCGGCTCCCAGGAATATAGTAGTCCACTCTTCGTCGTCTAGGGTCTCCCCTAGGTCTCTCTCCCATTGGATACGGAATGAAGGTGATTGTTGCTTTGAAGCTGCAGGTTCGATTACCTCTCCATATATCGTAGATATGAGTCCCTTAGTGTCGGTTTGTGCCCGACAGAGCTTTTCAAAATTCGTCAATGGGGGGTATGGGGCGAATTTGTTATAAAATGATCTGAGCTGGAGGTATTTATAGAATTCAGCGTGGGGAATGTCTTTTTCTAATCTGAGATGGTCAAAAGATTTAATTTTTAGATCATAGCCCTCCAGATCTTTGAGTCTATCATAGCCTTTTTGTTTCCAAATTGAGTGAGTATGACCAATAAGACCTGGTGCAAAGCTAGGATTATTCCAAATGGGTGACATCAGAGAACTTCCTGAGATGAGTGAGTTTTTTAATCGTGAAGCTTCCCAAACAGATATGGAGTTGGCCATTGAGGTAAGCGGTAAAATAGTGTTTTTCCTTGATGTATTAGGTAGCCAAATTAAATTGTTAAGCTCTAAAGGGGAGCAGGCCACGTGTTCAAGCTCTACCCATCTTTTTAATTTGGGGTCGGAATGCCATTGTATGATCTGGCATAGTTGAGCCGCTTTAAAATATGACAACAGGCAGGGTACCGCTAGGCCACCAGCTGAGGTAGGTCTTTTCATAGTTAATTTATTTACTCTCGGTTTTTTACCTCCCCAGATAAAATTAGATATTTCAGACTGAAGTGAGAGTATGTCCTTCAGTTTGAGTGGCACAGGTAATGTCTGGAAGAGGTATAGGATACGGGGAACTAGATTCATCTTAACGCTGTGAATCCTTCCAATCCAAGAAATCTTCTTGGAAGACCATCTGATTAGGTCTTGTTTTAGAGTCCAAATCAGTTTGGGATCATTTGCTTTGTAGATGCTTTTTACATATTTGGTGATATGGATCCCTAAATATTTTATTGATTTCTTTTGCCAGTTAAGATTGAAATTTATCTTCAGTAATTTCTCTATATGTCTAGGGAGGTTGATATTCAGAGCTTCAGATTTGGATTGGTTAATCTTGAAACCTGAGACCTTAGAGAATTTATCTAATAGGTCGAACAGGTTAGGTAATGAAGTAAGGGGTTTGGAGATAATTAATAGGATATCATCAGCATACAGGGCCGCTTTATGTGATTGGGAGTAAGCGTTTAACCCTGAGATATCCGGACTGTCTCGGATTCGTGCCGTGAGGGGTTCAATACATAGGGCGAACAGGAGGGGAGATAAAGGGCAACCCTGTCTTGTGCCACTCTGGATTTGTAATGGGACCGAGGGGAAGCCCTGATGTATGACCCTGGCGGTTGGGCCTGAGTATAGTGACATAATCGCTCTACTCACCCGGTTTCCGAAGCCAAATGCCGCTAGCGTCTCTTTTAAGTATGGCCAGTCTATCCTATCAAAAGCTTTTTCTGCATCCAGACTTAATAGCATGCTTTGTGTGTTATTTTTGTTAGCCAATTCCATCAGATCAATGAATCGTCGGGTGTTATCCGCTGCCTGCCTCCCCTTAACAAAACCGACCTGATCTGGGTGTATTAGTCTGGGTAGGATAAGACTTAATCTATTGGCCAATAATTTAGCATATAATTTGATATCAGTATTAATTAGAGATATTGGCCTATAGCTTTTACAATTTAGCGGATCCTTGCCAGGTTTATGTATAAGTGATATAGACTGTCGCAGCATGTCCTCGGGAATAGGGGCTCCTGCCAAGATAGCATTAAACATTTGGAGCAGCCTCGGGGCAAGTGACTCGGAAAATTTCTTATAGTAAAGCCCCGAAAAGCCATCAGGGCCTGGAGCCTTTGATGGCTTAAGCTCCCTGATGGCCTGCGACACTTCTTCCAATGTGAAGTCAGCGCCCAGAGTTTCTCTATCTTGCTCTGTCAATCTCTCTAGTTTTGAGCTGGCTAAGAAATCTCTCAATGCTCTGCTCGTGTTGTTATTATGTGCCACTTTCTTTCCATCGTAAAGGGAACCATAGAATGAACCGAATTCTTCTACTATTTTTTTAGGGTTGGCTGTGACTGTACCCGATTTTAAGCTTATAGCTTGGATATTAAACTTAGATTGCCTATCCTTCAATGCCCTAGCCAGCATCGTATCTGGCCTGTTTGCTTTTTCGTAAAATTTCCTCTATGACCAACATAAATAATTATCTGCCCGGGAAGTCAATAACATATTTAGTTCAATTTTTGTGTCTTTTAGTTCCTGTGTCATGATCGGGTCCAGGTTGTTCTTATGATTTGATAACAGGGAATGCAATTTGGATTGAAGCGTCAGAATTTTGGAGTCTCTTATTCTTTTTCTTCTGGCCGTAGTGGCGATTAGTATGCCCCTTAAAGTTCTTTGTGAGCCTCCCATAATACTGTATGGTACTCTACAGAGCCTGTGTTTATTTCAAAAAAATTGAGCTATTTCTTGACCAATTGTGTTGCATATATCAGGTATTTTGAGGATAGATTCGTTAAGTTTCCAGTTTGCGCCTGATCGATTGGTCTGAATATTGTTGCACCGAAGCTCAATTGGTGCATGGATGAAATATCATGAATCTTTATATGAGTGACCTTAGGAACCAGGTGGCATGAAACAAAGAGGTAATCGATTCTACTGTACGATGTGTGTGTGTGGGAGTAGAAAGTGTAATCTCTAGATGTAGGGTGGAGTTCCCTCCAAATATCAACAAGGTGATTGCCTTTTAAGGCACTGCGTAGGGCGTCCTGTGCTTTTTTATTATCTGAGTCGCCTCCACCTGATCTATCTAAGGCAGACAAAGTGTAATATTGAAATCTCCAGCTATTATGATATACCCCTTAGCCACTGAGTGCAGCAAGCGGGAAAATCTATCAAAGAAAGACGCCTCTTGAACGCAGGGTGCATATACAGAGGCTAGTGTGATGGGCTGCTCATGGATTGTTCCAGTTATGATAATGAAACGACCTTCCGCATCTTTTTTGATTGTCTGGGCCACGAAAGGGATGGTATTATGAAATAAAATGGCTACCCCTCTTTTTTTGGCTGATGCTGAGGCCGTGTAGAATTGGGAGAAACCTTTGTCTAGAAACCTAGGGGAGTTATTCTTACTGAAGTGTGTCTCCTGCAAGAACAACACCTCCGCCTTTTTTCTCCTATAATCCATGAAGGCCAGCTTTCTTTTGGTCGGACTATTAAAGCCCTTCA
The DNA here is from genome assembly GCF_040206685.1 of Ascaphus truei. Classification (NCBI taxonomy): domain Eukaryota; kingdom Metazoa; phylum Chordata; class Amphibia; order Anura; family Ascaphidae; genus Ascaphus; species Ascaphus truei. The sequence continues at coordinate 305,474 of NW_027456795.1, read as the reverse complement.
CGTTATGTGAAATTAATGTTAGCGCCATATCTTATGGTATAGGAGGTGATGTGTAGAGTGATCTGTATATTTACATTTGGTGCTATTCTCGTGGTTTCTTGCAGATGTTTCCATACCTGTCACACCGCCACGATGAACCCGCCGGAGACAATGCATCCTGGGGGGATGGGGGGTGGTGAGGGAGAGGGCAGGGGTAGGTAGACAATACAAGGGAAATAATGAGAGGATTAGAGCGAGGATGGGATAAAATGAGAGGGGTGAGAAGAAGAAAAAATAAATAAATAACAAGGGAAGAACAAAATGCAAGAGCACAGCTCGGGGGCCCCCGAGTGTAGCTCCTGCGCCCAGAGGGTGGGTCGTCTGGCTTCACCATAAGGATGAGCCAATCTCCAAACGTGGAGGTCGACCGCCCTGGGTCTTGTAACCGGGCCCTTAAAACTGGGGACCGAAAGGGGGGCCACGTGTTCGAAGGAGAGTGGCTCCCCCGGCACCATTCAATATTGTGTGAACTTTGTAATTGCGACTAAACAAATGTCAGTGACATTAATATAATAACATTTAATTATGTACATCGGCGAAACCCAAAAGCTATGGCAAAACATAAACCAAAACATATAATATGTCCCCTATATCTTCTGTCTTGTATCCCCTTATTCTAAGGTGATCTTTCCATTAAGGGGATATAGCAAAATGTTACTTACAGTAGGAACATGCCGGACACATTGCACGTCCAGCCCGTATGTTTAAAGTATCCTGCCATGCTTAACATATAACTATTAAATAAATTATAATTAATATAACCAACGATAGCTATGTATATATACATAACATTTGTATATTGTGGGACATACGAAATCCATATAGCTGATATATGTATCCTAATAATGTGTAATGCTCTTATCAGAATTTATTTATCTTGTATATCATCTATCTTATATGTCTTATATCTTGTATATATATATATATACTTTAACTAACATAAATAACACCTATAGCATATCTAAAATGAGCCTAAAATCTACTACGTTTATAACTTATATATATAACTTATATCTAACTTCTATCCCCCTGACTAACTTATTTGTCTAACTCGACCCCTTTATCAGCTTCTCTTCTTTTTGTTTTTATATATTGCACTTTATATGGTAAAATATGGCACTCTATATCACTGTATAGTACAAAATCCTATACATGAAATCATAGTAATTTATGTAATAATATACCTACTAATATACTTACTGATATAAAACACAATATATATATATACATTGATATACATATAATTAATATTGGGTGACATGTTTAGAGTGCTTTTTAGTGACTTAGGGCAATTTAATAATACTATATCAGTAAGAACATTTGATAATGGGGATATCATTTTTTATTATTGGGCTGAAAGGGTTAATATGGGGAAGCATGAGGGTCTATGTTATAGTGCTAACAGTGTTAACATTGGCGGGTCTTGGATAATTGGAGGGAAAGATGTTGCTGTCCCATCTCCCCTCCAATTCTGTTCTGTCCCGGCAGCTCTGAGACGTCCGTCTTCCGTATCAAGGATCCTGCGTCCTGACGTCACAAGGTGGCGCCCGAGATCTCGCGATGACCGGGCGCCCAGCGGTGATGTCACGTCTCAAGTGCGCGAAAGCCATTATGCTTCCCGCTCGAGACCGGTGAGGACCTCCTCAAGATGGCTGCCGCTCCGAAGTTGGATGCAGGTCTGCTCCGTCCAAAAGCACCCTCTTAGACCTCTCAGCCGTCCGATGCGTCTCAGGTAAGTCTGTATGCGCTTCGCGAGACTCCGGAACCTTCGGTGGGTGTAGTTATTTAGCTCAAAGTCGGGTTGAAGTCCGTGTTAAATGGAGGATCTTGTGGGGACTTGTATTTTAGATTTTATTGGGGTCTTGTTTCTTAGATTTTATTGGGACTTGATGTTTCAAAGACTACGCCGTCTTTTGGTTTAGTGTTTGTTCGGGCAGATCCCGCTTGGCTCCAGATGGGCGCGGTAGTCGCCAAGCTCCCTGTGGATGGGCGAGGGGGGCATTGGAAAGGGCTTGTAATTCCTAGCCCAGTCAGAAATCCCTCCCCATCCTCGATCCTTCGCAGGGTGTGCGCAACGCCATTTTTGATGGACATGAGGGCGCATGGGAACAATTGGAACAATTTGGTGTTGTTCTCTCGCATAACTTTTGTTATAGGGGCGAATGCCTTACGTTTGGCCAGGGTGACCGGGGATAAGTCTTGGTATATTTGAAGTTTGATTCCTTCAAACTCTAGGGAGCTGTCTTCCCTAGCAAGTCTGCAGACCGCTTCCTTTGTACGGAAGTGGTGGAAGCGGGCCACTATGTCTCTGGGGGGGGTCCCCCTTTTGGGGTTTGCTGCGGAGGGCTCTATGGCACCGGTCCAGCCGGATTTCGGACTCCGGTTTGTCCGGGAAGACAGACTCCAGCCAGCTGTTGGTAAAGTCCTCCGGGTCCATTATGGTTTCAGGTACCCCCCTCAGCCTTATGTTACAGCGCCTGTCCCGATTTTCCACGTCTTCCACCTTGTCCTCCAGCAGTCTGATTTTATCCTGCATTATGGAGATTTGATCAGTGTTTTGTGTGACTGCTGTGGCTGTATCATCCGCTTGTTTCTCCAGAGAATCCGTTCGTTCTCCTAGCGCATCTACCTCCTTCTTTAAAGCCCAAAGTTCGGTTTTAAAGAACTTCTGCATCTGGGCACAGAATTCTTTTAAATCCTTACGACGGACCGTTTCCTCATTGGGTCGCCTTCAATGAAGGGATCGCTGTCGGGGTCCATATTGTTTGTCTGTGCGGGAAGCTCCGGTTTCTCTGATGGGGTTACCCCTTTTCTTCTGAAGTAAGTAGATACCGGCTGGCTTTTCGCCCGTGTAGTTTTGCCAGCTGCCATCCTCGGAGGTTTATGTCACTGGCAGTATGTTTATATCAGTAACTCACTTTGGTTTTATTGCTTTATTTAGCGTTAATGGTGCCGATGGGAGCGGAGCTCAGTAGTCAGTGCTCCTATCTCCTCACCATTGCGCATGCGCCCTCCGTCCAACCTTTTTTTGAACAAATCTATTGTATTTGCCATCACAGTCTCCATGGGTAATGAATTCCACATTTTAACTGCCCTTACTGTAAAGAACCCTTTCCTTTGTTGCTGAAATTTCCTTTCCTCCAACCTTAAGGGATGGCCCCGAGTCGTTAGTACTGCCCTTGGGATGAATAGTTATTTGGAAAGCTCCTTGCATTGTCCCCAAATATATTTGAATATAGTTATCATATCCCCTCTTAGACGCATCTTTTCTATTGTAAATAAATCTAATTTAGCTTGCCTCTACTCATAAGTTAGATTGTCGAACCCCTTTATTAATTTTGTGGCTCTTCTCTGCACACTCTCTAGTTCCATAATGTATTTTCTTAGGATTGGTGCCCAAAATTGTACTCCATATTCAAGGTTTGGTCTTACTAATGCTTTGAAAAGGGGCATAATTATGTTTACTTCCCTTCCATCCACCCGTTTGATGCAAGATAAGATCTTGTTTGCCTTTGCAGCTACTGCATGACTTTGGGCACTACTGCTACCGTAAGCCAGCTGTCTACAAGCACTCCTAAATCCTTCTCCATCAAGGATTCCCCCAATTTATCCCCATTTAATTTTTAATTCACCTTTTTATTCTTGCATCCAAATGCATAACCTTACATTTATCTATATTAAACCTCATCTGCCATTTACCTGCCCACGTTTCCAGTCTCTCCAAGTTCTTCTGAAGAGAAATTACATCCTGCTCTGATTCTATTACCTTACACAATTTAGTATCATCAGCAAAGATGGAGACTTTGCTCTCGATCCCAACCTCAAGGTCATTAATAAACAAGTTAAAAAGCAGGGGTCCCAGTACCAATCCCTGAGGTACTCCACTCACGACTTTAGCCCAACCTGAAAAAGTTCCATTTATGACAACCCTCTGTTGTCTGTCCTTTAACCAGTTTTCAATCCAGGAGCATATATTATTACGGAGTCCAATTTTCTTTATTTTGTACACCAACCTCGTATGAAACCATATCAAAAGCCTTTGCAAAATCCAAGTAGACAACATCAACTACATTACCCTGGTCTAAATTCCTACTTACCTCCTCAAAGAAACAAATAAGGTTAGTTTGACATGATCTATCCTTCATCAATCCATGCTGACTATTACTAATAATTTTGTTTTCCATTAGGTATTCCTGAATATTATCCCGTTGTAACCCTCAGAACCCCCCCCCCCCCCCGGTCACAGATCGGACCCCCTAGGGTGTACTAAGGTCTGGCTACATGTGTTTAGGTGGTGCATACCTGCTGGCAATAGGAGGGCCTGAGTCTCCCACTATGGTGTGGGGGAGTAAAGGACCAGGTTTCTGGGGTACTGGCCTTCATCCGTTCTTAGTGGTACAGCGCCTCCATCTCTGGCAAGCCCTAACAGGGTAAGGTGAAATCCTTCCATAGAACCCCACTCAGGGGTGAGAGATTTCAGTCTCAGTCAAATCTTTGTTAAAAGCAACAGCAGCTCTCTTTATTGTTACAGCAGCACACAGCACACAGCAACAGTCCCAGCCACATGCTGGTATCAGGTACAGGGTCTTCTCTCCCCAGACTGCACACCCTCAGGATGGTCTGTGGGAGTTCACTGTATCCCTGCCACCACCCCAAGCTGTGGGCGCTCAGGGTGGGGCTAGCTCTTCCCTCACCCCCTATGCAGGGTCAGAGGCATTGGTCAAGTGCAGTTCTATCAACTCTACTCAGGGCCTACCTGATCTGCTCCAAATGTATTCCTTACAGGAACCCTCTGTCAGACTGACAGGACATCCTCAACTGCACTCTAGGCTGTACACCAGACTGAACTCCTCACTGTACTACAGGAACTGGCAACTAAATAGGGACAGCCCTGCCCATCATGATGTCAGCAGACCCCTCCCCTGTGTCTCTTGCCTTTGACACAGAGTCAGGTGGTCTACCTTCACCACTCAAGGCAGGGCTCGAGGTGGGGGAAACCCATGATAACTACTGGCAGCCTGCCCTTGGCAGGGCTTATACTAGTAGAAGGATAGACGTATAGCCCATTTTTTTACCAGGGCTACACTCTCCCTCAGGTGGAATCCAATGGTCCCCACTTGGACCTAACTTTGGCAGAACCATCCTGCATGTGAACAATCTGGAAAACAAACACAATTGATTAGTGCCCATACATCAGAAGGTTCCACCCAGATGGCGATAAGGATACAAGGTAACTCCCAACATGGAGAACCTGACTTGTAGTAATGGCGCGGGTCAGGCTTCCTAACTTTCCGCCCATTGTAATCCGTAACTTTTATGTAATAGGGATGTACTGACCCATACTCCGGCCTATACACCACACTATGCATATAAATACTCCTCCCCACACTCCAGGCCCATACAACATCACAGACCTTATCCTCGTTATGATAGACCGCCCTACTGAACTTAGTTCGAAGGTACTCCATAACAGCCTCCCAGAGCCAGTTTTCTCTCTGCTCCTCTATCTCTAACATAATGGGCTCAGGTACATAGGGGAACTCATAGCCATGGGACTGCCTATACCTGGCCACTATGGCCCTGTCTTCTCGGCTTAGTTTGGTTAGTTTTCGGTCACCTACCCTGCTTGGCAGTACCCAAAACTCAGGCTCCTCTGGGGCAACATAATCATACAAAATGGCGGGGCCCTTGGGACTCACGATCTTCTGCTCAATCTCCATATATCTCTTCTCTAATTCATCGGCCACCTCCTGGGGAGAAAAGGCACCTATAGCCCAGCAATGGTCAACTAAATTATTCTTAATGAGCAAGAACCGCAAACGGTCCATTCCTTTGTAGTACCCGGTGATCAGAGGTGCCCACCACTTATCTTGGTGCTCATACCCTGACCCTACACTGGTACCTGTATCTGATTCCAATTGAGAGCACACACCAGACGTCGCAGCCTCAGTTGAGTGTGAGCCCTTGCGTCTACCTCTTGTATCATCGGTGTAAATGGTGGGGTTCATCTTGTGCACTACCTTACTCACAGGACCCGCTTCTGCAGTAGTATGGGACCCTCGGGCCCTACCTCTGTGTACAGGAGAAAATGGCACAGGATTAGGTACATGAATCACATTTGCATAAGGTATCTCCCCATCAGACCCTTCATCACTGAGCTCCCAATCCCTCCAATCTGTAGAAAATTTGGGGTTCTTGCTCAGCTTATCCCCTCTAGGACCCGGTGTCATAACTCGTGATGGGGCAGTGGCCGGGGCAATAGCGCTAGGGGCAGTGACTGGGTCATCGGCAATGTCCGGTACAGTGTCTATAAGTTGGGCAATGCCGTGACCAGTGGGCATCTTAAAGCTTGCCCTCTCCGGCGCACTTCATGCTCCTCGGGTAACGCCTTGGGCCTTTAGTGCTGCAAGCGCGGCTTCCATGGTCGCTCCTCTCTTGGAGAACAACGCTTCCGGGCCTCGCCGCCAGTCGGACTCGGAAGTGACGTCATCGCTGGTGGCCGCGGAATCTCCATCCGCTCCGTGGTCTCCACCGGAAGTGCGTCGAGGACCGGAAGGGGCGGTGGTGGACCATCCGGGTCGAGGACGGGCAGGTAGGCCGCAAGCCTTTCTCTCTCACCCTCTGCAGGTTCCAGCTTTGCCTGGCGGGAGTAAGGGGGTGGAGGTGTCTCCTTACCGCTCCGCTGCTGGCTGGTGATCTTTGGTTCCTCCGGAGCTGTCTCGGATCCCATCTCCGCCGCAATGGGTGTCGCCACCGTGGGGGGACTTCTATGCGGCTCAGGCCGCACCAGCGCTCGCCGTCGGGGGGTGTCTGGACTCGTCTGCTCCATCTCTTTGGTAAGTGGACCGCCATCTTTATTACAGCTGGGGTGGTTCGCCGGTAGGCGCATCGCCACCGATGATAGGCCACCTTCCTCCTCCGAAGATGACTTGGCCGGTTCCTCCGCTAGGGAGTCACATGGGTATGTTGCCGCACCGCCAGTGGGTATTGGTATGAAACGGGCCCGCTCCGGTACCTCCACTGCGGTCGCGCTCTTCTCCGCCGTGACATCTTTTGTGTCTCTGGTTGGCTGGGCCTCTGTCCCCACCTCAGCGGTGACATAGGGAACCAGGACAGCCTTCTCCGCCCTCTCCGCCACCTCCGTTAGGGTTCCCAGAGAGGCACTTCGTGGTGTCTTTAGCATAGGCCATGGCTCGACAGGCCATAGATAGAACGTGCCACATTGAGGGCATCGTGCCGTCGTGCTTGGGGCCGGTCCGGGTGTCCTGCAGTGTACGCACAAGCACCGGAGATACTCTCGGCCGTCCACCTCCACCACCAGGAAGCCTCCTGGAAACTGGAAAGGAGTGACATTTAATTAAGCCATCATGTGCACAGGGGTGGAACAGTTCAGTTCTTTAGTTCCTTGCTCTTCAATAGTCAGGCAGAAGTGAAGTTCCTCGCTCTCACTTCCTGTCCCTCCTTTCTCGGGAAAGGACAATTCTGATTGGCTCTTGCAGTGCCCCCTCCCTCTGGTGGAAACAAGAGGAGGGGCATTTTCTCGCTCTGCGAGACGTGGCTTCTTCTGTCGGCCAGTCACTGCACAGGTGGGTGGGCTTTCGGCTTTCGCGCCGATCCGCTTCTTCTGCTGGGGATCTGGGTTTGGCTCCAAACCCCTGCACATCCCTCGCCACATTTCTCTTGCAGCCTGCTTGCACACAGCACGTGCGCGATCTAGGCTTGGCGGGAGTCACCATTTTGGAACGGCTGCTAGCTGCTCGGCCATGAATGACGCTGCTGTCGCCATTTTTAACTCCTTCATGCCCCGCAGAGCACATGTATCTGAGGCCGCCATCTTTAGTGAGCCCTCTGAGCCCACAATAGCGCTTCTCTCAGTGTCTACTGTGTAACACGTTCCTAGACACTGACTGCTCTCTGACTGCTCTCTGACTGTTCTCTGCATGCTTTTACCCACGAGTATAATGTATGGCATACTCCAGGCTAGGCAGAACTCCTTCTCTGTGCACCGCACTCGCTGACGGTTCCTACAAGTACTCTGTGGTGTGCTTTTCTAGGTGCTGGCTAGTGTACTGGGCATCTCCCTAAGTATGGGCGTCTCCTACTTTTGGCCACATATACTGCACCGACACACTTTATTCGAGCAAATACCCAGTATGTACCTGGCAGATACCTGGAATGCGCCGCTCCTCACCTCTGACAAGCCCCGTTGCGTTTGCCTTCCCAGCCTGGGTTCATGCCTGGCTGACGGGCGGCTGATCTGTTAAATGATAATGATTAGGATTTAATAGGCTGAAATGCTTCGCGTGTCTACCAGATGGCATAAATTCATGAATTGTAATGCAGTATATATATATATACTGTGCAGTATTGCAGCCAGCGGGAATAAAATTCTTCAATCCCTGCCTGGAAAATAACCCAATGCACTCGGGCAGAAAACAGTCACAAACCTCAATACACCCGGGTATACCCGAATTCGTGGGACTAGCCGAGCTCGAATAAAGTGTGTCGCCAGTGTAGTGCAGACCCTGGGCCATGGTCCCTAGACTAGTTAACAGGCTAACCCCCCCAGTTGCCATACACTATCTGCCTCAAGGGACTAGAACAGCAATAGCCCCACACCCAATTTATAACACCCTCCTAGGGCACCCAGGGTGTACTGTGCGAGAGTCCACGCTCCCCTGACTACCCCTGATATGCATCTGCGCCCTACTTTCCGCAGTACTTGCATGTAAGGTGTACCTAACACTTCCAGCTCTGCTTCGCTGTAAACCTGTCGTTTTTAATCTCAGCAGCTCACCTCCAAATGTAACCCTCAGACCCTCCCCGGTGGTAGATCGGACCCCCAAGGGTGTACTAAGGTCTGGCTACATGTGTCTAGGGGGTGCATACCTGCTGGCAACAGGAGGGCCTTAGTCTCCCGCTATGGTGTGGGGGAGTACAGGACCAGGTTTCTGGGGTACTGGCCTTCATCCGTTCTTAGTGGTACAGCGCCTCCATCTCTGGCAAGCCCTAACAGGATAGGGTGAAATCCTTCCAGAGAACCCCACTCAGGGGGTTAAAAGCAACAGCAGCTCTCTTTATTGTTACAGCAGCACACAGCACACAGCAACAGTCTCAGCCACACGCTGGTATCAGGTACGGGGTCTTCTCTCCCCAAACTGCACACCCTCCGGATGGTCTGTGGGAGTTCACTGTATCCCTGCCACCACCCCAAGCCGCGGGCGCTCAGGGTGGGGCTAGCTCTTCCCTCACCCCTTATGCAGGGTGAGAGGCATTGGTCAAGCGCAGTTGTCTCAACTCTACTCAGGTCCTGCCTGATCTGCTCCAAATGTATTCCTTACAGGAACCCTCTGTCAGACTGACAGGACAACCTCAATTGCACTGCAGGCCGTACTCCAGACTGAACTCCTCACTGTACTACAGGAACTGGCAACTAAATAGGGACAGCCCTGCCCATCATGATGTCAGCAGACCCCTCCCCTGTGTATCTTGCCTTAGACACAGAGTCAGGTGGTCTTCCTTCACCACTCAAGGCAGGGCTTGAGGTGGGGGAAACCCATATTAACTACTGGCAGCCTGCCCTTAGCAGGGCTTATACAAGTAGGAGGATAGACGTGTCTCACTGCTTGTCAAACTCGCACTTGCTCCCATTCTACCTCCATACCACCTTGTATCCTCCTCTATTCTATTTAATTCATTATCTGTTTAATTCCCCTCCCCCTCCATCCTAGTTTAAAATCTCCTCCAACCTTTTTAGCATTCTCCCCCCTAGTACAGAAGATCCCTCTTCATTGAGGTGCAATCCGTCCCTAGAATATAGATGGTACATCTTAGAAAAGGAGTCCCAGTGCTCTATAAATCCAAACCCCTCCTTCCTGCACCACTTTCTTAGCCATGCATTAACCTCCCTGATCTCTGACTGTCTCCCTGCGGTAGCGCATGGCACTGGTAGTATTTCAGAAAATACTACCTTGGAGGTCCTTGCCTTAAGCTTTTGGCCTAGATCCCTGTAATCATTTTTTAGGAACCTCCATCTTTCTCTAACTTTGTCATTGGTGCCAACGTGTACCAAGACCGCCGGGTCAATCCCAGCCCCCCCCCAACAATCTGTCTACCCGATCCGCAATGTGCCGAACCCGAGCACCCGGGAGACAACAAACTGTTCGGTTCATGCGGTCACGGCAACAGATTGCCCTATCACAGCGGTATGCTCCTTGGAACAGCTGCTCCACGTGCACCTACATGTGGCAAGATGTGCATTGAGTGACATTTTCAATCCTGCTCATTCTATCAACTATGAAGTTTAGAAGTACTAACAGTAAACTGTACTTCAATAAACTATACCTTGTTTAACCGCTTCCTTGTTCAAACTGCTTCTGGTTCTAATTGCACACACTTTAAACAACCAGTACTTCAAATCAAAACACATGTTCTTGTATAGAGCTGCTAGTTTTACGTAGCGCTTTACAGAGACATTTTGCAGTCACAAGTCCCTGCGCTGTAGAGCTTGCAATCTATGTTTTTTGGTGCCTGAGGCACAGGGAGATGAAGTGACTTCCCCAAGTCCACAAGGAGCCGACACCAGGAATTGAACAAGCTTCCCCTGCTTCAAACTCAGTGCCAGTCATTGTCTTTACTCACTGAGCCACTCCTTATCCCACTCATTCTCAATAAGGAATGAAGTAGAGAACATCTACGAAACACTTAGGAAGCATTAGCAAACATTGTTTGTAGTACTCCAAATGCATTGCAAGTGACTCCTGAGTGTGGCAAGCACTTTAGCCTGTGATGGTGTACTTGTTGATCGCTCATCTAGCGACACGATCCTGTGACGTCAAGGCTGCCACCCCCTAGAGACTCAGTGAGTACCTTCTGCGTTTATTGCCGTCAATGTTGGGAGTCCTCTGCTATTCTATATACTTGGTTCGCATTGGCACCTATCACCGACGGATCACCCATAGGAGAACGAATAATACCCAGAAGGGAGATCCAGGACCCCCACGAATGTGATGGGAGGACCGGTCTTTACTGACCCGGGAGCAGATCACATTGGATGTCTTCGGGTATGGAGTTCCAGGTGCAAGTCTAATGTGGTAACATGTATCTAACATGTGTAACGGGTATTCCCCCACCCAATCGCATATAGAGTGTATGTGAGGGGGGACCTATATGTTACCAAGTGTGGTGCTTTACCTGTTAGGCTCACAGGAGGCCTGAGCCTCCGCCAATGAGAGCCTAGGGTGTATCCTCTTGAACAATACTATATGGTGCAGCGCCTCCACCTGCGATGGCTCCCAGCAGAGCGGGAGTTGTTCCTCGCAGGACACATACAAATGAACACATACACTGGATGTAAAATAACAATGGTCTTTACTATATGCAGAATGTAACTTAACACATATGTCAGCAATACACAACAAGATATATGTACCACCCTCTGCCACTAGCTGGCAACTATAACCTTGCCCCTAACTGGGCTATACACTTACACCCCCTTCCCAACCCCGTGTCCAAAGAGTCCAAGCCCTCCCAAGTGTGTGAACAGGCCTGTCACATGTGAGGAGCAAGTTAAAGTCGGTGCACGTGTGGAAGGTTATAAATATTTGCGCAGGTGTCTCTACACCTGGGTGTCTTCGCAAAGGATCTACCGGCGCCGCTTGGTCCAGCGCTGATCTGTACCTCCGCGTGGGATGGGGTCCAGACGGACGTCCCACCATAAGGACAGTCTCTGGATCAGCAACGCAGCATGCAGGAACATGCAGCATACACTATACTGGGTCCCTGTACCAAAGAACTGCACAGTGTCTCTCCCTCTCCCTGCACTAAGGAACTGCACAGAGTCTGTCACTAGATCCATGCCTAGCACACAGCTGAAGGGGCACAGGTAGGGTGACCAGATTTTGAAAATGAAAAACCGGGACACATTTTTTTTTATATATATAACAGTTTATTTATTGTAGTACACTTATACTTTACTACCATGAGTCCTTGTTACATAGTTACGTGTGTGTGTGTGTGTGTGTGTGTGTGTGTGTGTGTGTGTGTGTGTGTGTGTGTGTGTGTGTGTGTGTGTGTGTGTGTGTGTGTGTGTGTGTGTGTGTGTGTGTGTGTGTCGTATGGCCTCACTAATCGAACAAAAAAAAAAGCCAGATGTGAATGATTCTGAACCCCTTAACCAGTGTCAGGACGCCCCCACTTCACAATTTCTAAAGCAGCAATCCTGCCTGGGATCTTACCTGATCCGCAGTCCCTCAAGTTACTATACTGGAGGGTAGGTGTTCCCTACCTGTCTTCCAATGTCTCCTGCGTGAAACTTGAGTTAGATCTGGAAGAAAGCAGGATAGGTTACTTCGGTGCAGGTATACAGCAGTTAAGATAAGACATAGAGGGTGAGGGAGACAGGGAGGGAGAGGGAAACGGGGAGGGAGAGGGTGACAGGGAGGGCGAGGGAGACAGGGAGGGCGAGGGAGACAGGGAGGGAGAGGGAGACAGAGAGGGAGAGAGGGAGACAGGGAGGGAGAGGGAGACAGAAAGGGGGAGGGAAACAGAGAGGGAGGGAGACAGAGAGGGAGGGAGACAGGGAGGGAGAGTGAGACATAGAGAGAGAGAGACAGGGAGGGAGAGGGAGAGACAGGGAGGGAGAGGGAGAGACAGAGAGGGAGACAGAGCGGATGAGGGAGACAGAGCGGGTGAGGGAGACAGAGAGGGTGAGGGAGACAGAGAGGGTGAGGGAGACAGAGGGGGTGAGGGTGAGG
>NW_027456795.1:192680-290180 GCF_040206685.1 Ascaphus truei | reverse complement strand
AGGTGGGAGCGCCGGGGGACAAAGGTGGGAGCACCGGGGGACAAAGGTGGGAGCAGCGGGGGGCAAAGGTGGGAGCGGCGGGGGGCAAAGGTACAAAGTGGTACCAAGGCAGGCGAAACCCCGCTACCACCTCCTTTTACCCCCCTGGCTGGGACCCGGGACAGAAGGGGGACACTCACCGCGCAGCCGACATAGGAGCCAGGAGCGGGAAGGCAGACACACTCACGTGTGCTCTGCACAAACGGAAGCCCAGTCCCCGGCTTCCTCTGACTTGCCTGCGACCAATCCCCTGCGGGCCGGCCGGCATTCTAAGTCCCGCCCCCGGCATTCTCCTTCATTCAATCCCCCTGAAGCATTCATGCATTCATACACACACATAGAAAATACTTACCGGCCGCTGCATTCTCCTCACCGCCGCTTCCCCGCAATACCAGGACCAGGGACAAAAACTGGGACATTTTTTTCTGTCCTGTCCCGGCAAAATCGGGACAAATGGTCACCCTAGGCACAGGGTCCTTACCTAAGGGCCTGTCCCTGTGACCACCCACCCTCACTAGTGGGGAGTCAGGGCCTCAACTCTAGCCTGGGGATTTCTGGCCTAGGGCGGAAGCTCGTAGCTCTCTGCCCCCTTCTTTCCCCCTCTGTCTCATAAGTCTGACTGACTCATGTGCTTCACAGTCTGCTTCCTGACTCTGCACACAACATTGTATCCAATTCCCTGCTGCAGAGAATCTGCAAGTCTCAGTGGCTGGCTGGCTGCAGGTGACAGGGATCATAGTGCATTCCCCAGAGGCTGCTGGGAGATGTAGTTCACTCAGGACCTCTTTCCTATGGAAACCGCATGCGCGATCTCTACTGCGCCTGTGCGAAGCTGTAATGGCTGCCGCAATGCTTAACTGTGCCTGCGCAACCTCCCAGAGCTCCTGCACACTTGTAATGGCCACCGCTACCCTTGCCAACCTCAGCGCATTGCGTGAACCTCGCGCCAACCACAACATGGCCGCCGCGGCTATCTGCATGCGCGAGCATCAGGATCCCGATGGTGCCGGCCCAGATGGTGGCGCCAACCGGGAGAAGTCGCCGTCCCATTCCCCCACTGCCACAGGGGTAAGACAGGGGGCAAAGGAAGATCAGGGGAACCGGGGGTGACCCCCTGTAACAGGGGAGTAATCCCTGTTCAAGTAATGCGCCTTTAATCTAGCAGTGTGGTGGTTAACTGCTGCCTGATCTAGTTTGCTTACAAAAGCCTGTCTGTTGAGACAGGAAGTGACTCCTTAGCTCTGAATGAGAGCTGACCTTTGGAGAGACAGAGGAGTGTTCTTGAGACTCCCAGGATAGACTGACCAAGAGAACACACATCTCTGGAGCTGACCGGTCTTGAGCTCTGCCCAGCATAGCTGATTGCAAGACACCAAATAAGACTTCTAAACCTGGATGCTGATATTTTTTGTGCACGCACGGGTGGTTTGCAGTTTGTGGTTTCCAATCTTCAGCAGCAGCAGCAGATGCACCGCCGTTTTCCCTGTACTCACTTATTTCATGCTATATGTTTGGGGCTGGGAGAAATACTTAACTAACGGAGATGTGAATTAATTGCATAGTATTTCACTAGAAATACTCCCAAGTGAATAGAAGCTTTGTCCCGCCCCCCCTGTGTTTGGATGATTTCCTGATGAAAAGGAAAAGGCACAATAAAGCCTTATTATAATTTCACCTTATAAAAGCCTCCAATTGTGTACCTCTGTGAACGTCCGTCTACACCCCCTTACACATGTAATGCCTGAATTATCAAGTTTCATGTACGTGCAATACTCACCCACTCTGCAATTAGCACATTATATTTTCAAATACACTGTGAGTTGAGCGCTGTTTTTTTTTTTTTCATTTTTTTTTCATTTCTACCTGCGTAACGTGAACCTGGACATTTAAACTTGCAGGAGATACCAGCACCCCCTAAGGAGGCCGGTAACTCAGGAAGCAGGGAGTCCCCAGACCTGAGATTAATGCAGTTCCGGTCCGGAATCCCACTGCTTCAATTATTTGTTATTAAAATGTAAATATTTCAATCGCCTGTAAGAGCTATGAAGGGAGATGCCGTTTCTCTCAGTGCAGCTCTTACAGATTGGAGGGAAATCGCACGGTAAGATCTCTGAATAAGCAAATGCAAATTTGGCAAGCGAAAAATCCTACTAAATACCGTTTTTACACAAATTTCATACCGTCCGGTAACATGCCAAACTGATCGTTATGGGAGTGATCTTATCGAAGCTATCTGAATAGGCACCTTAGTCTTGATACATCTGTACTTTTGGGAAACCACAACATTGAGTGGGAGGGGAGATGAGGATGTGTCCAGAAAAGGAAACCCCGAAGGATTTGTCAAAGTGAGAATATGATGTAAGGAGGGGGGAGGTTGGACATAACAGCACTGGGATCTAAGCAGCCATTTTGAGTCAGCATCCATCTTAGGTGCTTGATATTGTCTATTGTCTGTATGAAAGTTGGTT
Organism: Ascaphus truei; assembly: GCF_040206685.1. NCBI lineage: Eukaryota > Metazoa > Chordata > Amphibia > Anura > Ascaphidae > Ascaphus > Ascaphus truei. Next base: position 287,673 of record NW_027456795.1, on the reverse strand, counting down.
TGGAAGTTAGTTTAAAGACATTTTTATTCTTTCTGCTCCTGAAGTTTCAAATGATATTAAGCTGTTCAGCTATGCCACAAGACCTTGAAGAGGGGAGAAAAGCGCAAATGTTATGTAAATAAAATATAGATAACACGCGTCCCGCATTCCGAGGGAGGTGCCCATGAAGTCCCGTATGTAGAGGAAAAGTCACCGGCCCGTATAAGGAATATTAGCTGAGTCATTTCATTTCTAATATGAATCCCATAATAATGCTATTAACTCAATGTGCTCATATTCATATTTTGTTTATCTTATATGCTTATGTAGTGACGCACAAGCAACCTCGTTTAGGGGGCGTGGGCTTAGTATTTTGTGTATAAATAAGGCCTGTATGCCATCATGTCGTTGGGAGAGTATTATTTTGAAACTCTCCTCTGCGTGTGCACCGTACACTGCAATAAACTTATTTGTTATCCTGCAAAATAATCCTCAGGTGACTCTTATTTATTCACGCTTTTCACAGAGTGGAGGAGAACCAAGAGAGAATAGAGCCACGAAGTACAATGGAGACTGTAGAGTAGGAGAGACTGCTCAGCTCAACAGTATCAAAGCCAGCAGAACAGTTTGGTAAGATTTAGCAAACTCTGCCCCTCTTATTTTGCCTTGACGAAATCATTGGCAACTTTTGTTATAGTAGTCTCTGTGCAGTAGTTAGTGCAGAATCTAGATTGAAGTGTATCAATGAGGGAGTTAGAGGTGAGAAAGTGTATCATGTGGTTATGAACAAGAGAAGGAGAAGAAAGGGCGAAGCAATATGACTGGAAAAGTGGCACTAGGAGAGAGAAATGTACCTACTCCACCTTGTTTGTAACCAGATCTGGGGGTATAACTGAAGGAGTGGCTGATGTAGGGTCAATGGACGTTAGCTATGTGTCTCAGTGATGACCATAAGGTTGTATTGAGTTGAAAACAACAGTGGTTAGTTTGTTGCGCACACTTTACATTTCACAGTGAGCAAAGGGAGATATGGACTGGATATGATTGAAGAGGTTGGCAGTGTGAGGAACAAAGGAAATTCTGGGACTGATGGGATAGGATTGGTACAATATATGTGTTGGTCCATGGTTGGGGGATTTGCCATCACATGAGATGCAGAAAAATAAATAAAGGAAAAGGTAGTAGGAGAGGAGTTTATAAAAGAATGTGGGTGGAAAGGCATGGCAGATGAGAAGATACAATGTATGGCTGTACAAAGGGTCACATTGCAACAGAAAGGCATATTGAAACATTAAACATTGTAATGGTGGGGGGTAGGGAAGGGGTAAAGGAATGGAGAACGATGGGCTGGTCCTTCGCTCACGGCGTGCATATCTTTGGGGGATCTTCTCTCAGGGCTACCGTCAGTGGCAAGTTCATGGTATATATTAGGACAGAGGTAGGCTTCAGATGGTATCAACTGAACTATGAAACTAACTCAGAATTAGATCAAATATGACCTTTTTTTTCTTTAGTTAAAATTCCTAATTAATAATTCTATCCTATAATCTCAATTCCTACAATGAAAATCTCTCAATTTCAAATATGGGCAATATTAGTTCCCATTCATAAAAATGCAAGAAAGGACATTTCTAAAGGTAAATGGCATAGATAGCCAAAAAGTCATTTTCGCCATGAGACTCCTTTATTATCAATATATCTTTTATATGGCGCCAACATATTGCGCTGCATCATACAATGTGGAGGTAAGGACAAGAAGAAAACATAAAATACAAAAAGCTTAATACATAATGAAATAATCGGTAAAAAGGTCCCTGACTTGGGAAGCTTACAATCTACAGTAAAAGGAACGGGAGTGTGACACAGGGATAAAGTAGGTAGAGGTATAAGGCCACTCCATGTTAAATTAATGCCCTATCTCCTTATACATACTGTATACCATTGTAGTAGTAAACTTATTCAACTAATGGTTACATTTATATAAGAAATATACGTGAAAAATTATACAACTAAAAAAAAAGAACATTGGCATACATAGTTACATACTGTAGTTACATAGTTACATAGTAGATGAGGTTGAAAAAAGACTGCCGTCCATCAAGTTCAACCTATACTAAATTTAGACAACAGATACTTTATCATATATCTATACTTATTGATCCAGATAAAGGCAAACAAATAAACCCCATTAAGGGGAAAAATTAATTCCTTCCTCACTCCAAGAATTTGCAATCGTATTAATCCCTGGATCAACATCCTTCCCATGTATACTTATTTGGTATATCCATGTATACCTTTCCCATCTAAAAAGATGTCCAACCTTTTTTTGAACAAATCTGTTGTATCTGCCATCACAGTCTCCATGGGTAATGAATTCCACATTTTAACTGCCCTTACTGTAAAGAACCCTTTCCTTTGTTGCTGGTGAAATTTCCTTTCCTCCAACCTTAAGGGATGGCCCCGAGTCCTTTGTACTGCCCGTGGGATGAATAGTTCTTTTGAAAGCTCCTTGTATTGTCCCTGAATATATTTGTATATAGCTATCATATCCCCTCTTAGACGCCTCTTTTCTAATGTAAATAAATCTAATTTAGCTAGCCTCTCCTCATAAGTTAGAATGTCCATCCCCTTTATTAATTTGGTGGCTCTTCTCTGCACTCTCTCTAGTTCCATAATGTCTTTTCTTAGGATTGGTGCCCAAAATTGTACACCATATTCAAGGTGTGGTCATACTAATGCTTTGTAAAGGGGCATAATTATGTTTACTTCCCTTCCATTCATTGCCCGTTTGATGCAAGATAAGATCTTTTTTGCCTTTGCATCTACTGCATGACATTGGGCACTATTGCTAAGCCTGCTGTCTACAAGCACTCCTAAATCCTTCTCCATCAAGGATTCCCCCAATATATCTCCATTTAATTTGTAAATCGCCTTTTTATTCTTGTATCCCAAATGCATAACCTTACATTTATCTGTATTAAACCTCATCTGCCATTTACCTGCCCACGTTTCCAGTCTCTCCAAGTCCTTCTGAAGAGAAATTACATCCTGCTCTGATTCTATTACCTTAAATAATTTAGTATCATCAGCAAAGATGGAGACTTTGCTCTCGATCTCAACTTCAAGGTCATTAATAAACAAGTTAAAAAGCAGGGGTCCCAGTACCGATCCCTGAGGTACTCCACTCACGACTTTAGCCCAACCTGAAAAAGTTCAATTTATGACAACCCTCTGTTGTCTGTCTTTTAACCAGTTTTCAATCCAGGTGCATATATTATGACTGAGTCCAACTTTCTTTATTTTGTACACCAACCTTTTGTGTGAAACCGTATCAAAATCTAAGTAGACCACATCAACTGCATTACCCTGGTCTAAATTCCTACTTACCTCCTCAAAGAAACAAATAAGGTTAGTTTGGCAAGATCTATCCTTCATAAATCCATGCTGACTATTACTAATAATTTTGTTTTCCATTATGTATTCCTGAATATTATCCCATATTAAACCTTCAAGTAGTTTCCTTACTATTGAAGTCAGGCTTACAGGTCTGTAATTTCCCGGTTGTGATCTAGCTCCCTTTTTAAATATAGGCACCACATCTGCTTTACGCCAATCTTGTGGTACTGAGCCTGTGGAAATGGAGTCCTTGAATATTAAATATAATGGTTTTGCTATTACTGAGCTTAACTCCTTAAGAACTCTTGGATGTATGCCATCGGGGCCAGGTGCCTTATTAACTTTAATTTTTTCAAGTCGCTTATGAACTTCTTCCTCAGTTACCCTATTGTTCATTAATATGGAGGTTGTGGCTTCCTCCTGTGGCACTACTATTGAACTTTATTCTTCCCTGGTAAACACAGAGGCAAAGAATGTGTTTAATACCTCAGCTTTTTCCTTATCTCCAATAATCTGCCTACCCATCTAACACTGAAAGGGTCCTATATTTTCTTTTCTCATTTTTTTGTTATTAAGGTACTTAAATAATTTTTTAGGGTTGACCTTACTTTCTATTGCAATCCTTTTTTCATTATCCATTTTGCTAATTTGATTGCCCTTTTGCAATTTTTGTTACATTCCTTATAATTCTGATACGATGTCTCTGTCCCTTCTGACTTAAAGAATCTAAACGCCTTCCTCTTCTTGTCCATTTCCTCCCCTACCTGTTTATTTAGCCACATTGGTTTTGACTTATTTCTTTTATACTTATTACCCAAGGGCATACACTGATAAGTGTGCTTTTCTAACAATGTTTTAAAGACTGCCCATTTATCTCCTACATTTTTCCCTGCAAAAACATCATCCCATTGTATTACTACTAGATTAGACCTCAGTTTATTAAAATCTGCCTTTCCAAGGTTGAAGGTCTTTGTTGAACCCAAGTAATCTGTTTTTTGATAATGTATTTCAAATGAGACCATGTTATGATCACTGTTACACAAATGTTCCAGGACTTGAATATTTGTTATTACTTCTACATTGTTTGATATGACCTAATACAGAACTGCCCCTCTCCTGGTTGGTTCCTCAATAATTTGGGTCATATAATTGTCTTTAAGCACCCCCAAAAACCTGTTCCCTTTTGTTGTAACGCTAATCTCATTGCCCCAGTCTATGTCTGGATAATTAAAATCCCCCATTATGCAAACATGACCCAGTTTTGATGCCTTCTCCATTTGCAAAAGAATTTTAGCTTCCTCAATCACACAGATATTTGGTGGTTTATAGCATATTCCCACATTCCTGTCTTAACCCCTGCTAGTCAGGCCTATAAGTCCCCCACTGTAAATCCCTGCACTCCCCAGGTCAGTGTTTCTTCCCTAGAGCCAGAGAATGAACCCTGTTTGCCCTCTCTTTCTAACCCAGAATTTCTAAGCTCTGTCCCCGAGGTCATTTCTGTTTTAACCCCTGCTAGTCTGCTCTGTGAGGTCCCCATTGTTAACCCTTGTATTCCACAGACTAATGTTAGGTCCCTAGGGCAAGAAGCTGAACCCCCTATGACCCCACTTTCAGAGGCTAGCTTCTCTTTTTCTGATTCTCAGGCACAGCCTGACTTAACCCTTGAGATTTTTTCTGTATTAACCCCAGCGGGTCAGCCCTATGAGCCCCCCTTGGTAAATCCCTGTAGTCCTCCAGTTAAGGACACCTCCTTGGCCTCAGAGGAAGAAGCCCTTACATCCCCAATTTCGGAGACAAATCTCCCTTCTGCCAGGTACTATCTGCCTTAACCCCTGTAAATCCTTGCTGCCCTCTGGCTAATGTGTCCTTCTTTGCATCAGAGAATGAACCCCCACGTCTCACAGCAGGGGTTGCACTGAATGACTTCCATAACGTTCAAGTTGCTGTGTCTTTGGATACTCCTTACTATAAGTCCCCTGGCTCAGCTAAAATTCTCGGGACTGCGCCCCCTGAGCCTTTGGCAATAATACTGGCTCCAGTTAAAAGTATTCAGGAACCGTTTGTTTCCCTAAATCTGTTCGCAGAATCCCCACTCCTAGGTATTTCGCTGACCCAGTCTGTCACTCAGAGAGCTGATATCTCTGCTTCTGAGCATAGACCCCTTTTCTTGGAATCTATAGTCATTTCTGATGTCCCAGACACTCCTTCCCAAATACCCACTTCAGAGACCAGTACAGTTGTGGTTGCACCCCTTGTACTGTTTGTGTTCTCTTCTCAAATCCTAGGGTTAAAAGCGAACAGTGCACATTATGCCCCTTCCCTAATGACCCCTTCAGAGACCAGCACAGTTGTGGTTGCCCTCTTGTACTGTCTGTGTTCTCCTCTTCTCAAATCCTAGGGTTAAAGGTGAACAGTGCACATTATGCCCCTTTCCAAGTGATCCCTTCTGAGATCAGCTGTTGCTCCCTTAGTACAATTACAGTCAGGTCCCTCCTTTTTGAAGGATCAGGTTTTCAAATTTAAAACTCCCTTTATCCCTGATTTTGTAAACCTGCAGTCCCCTCTCACTGTAGTTAAAAGTTCGCCAGCAGCAGCTGAGTTAAGCTCTGCCGCTACTAAATATTCTATTGTAGAAACAACCTTCCCTTGCTCACTTCCGTTTGTCCTATCTGTTATGCCTGTACCCAATGTTTTTCCTCCTCTGTCTCAGAGTGTTGCTATTCCTGTCCTTGACTCTAAGTCTGTCTCCTTGGAACCGGTGACAGCTATTAGCCCCCCTTCTACGGCCCCTCAGGCTATCACTTCAGAGTTCATCTTATCTGCCCCAGATCCCTTACTATGCTCTGAGTCTCCCCTTACGGCTTCTAGAGTCTCCCCAGCACTTCCTGTGTTAACCCTTGGCTTATCCCTGACTCCTGAGGTAGAGCCTGACTACCTGCTCTCCACCTCTGCGGTAGTCTGTGAGATGCCTTTACTAAAATTCCTATTTTGCAAGGTATTTCTCCTATTAAGTCTGTGATACCTGCAATTCCTTTAATTGGTTCCAAGACCCCTGTCATTGAGTTTCCCATGGAGTCTGATGCCCTCACTTGGGATTCTCAGGGACCCAATTCAGAAACAAGCACAATGTTCTCTGATCTTATTACAGTAGCTAGTTGAGTTCCTGCTGGTTCTCTATCACCCACTTCAGTGACAAGCAAGATGTCTCTTGTTTCTATTGGAAAGTCTACCACAGTTTCTTTCACGGATCATGCACAGCCTCCGGAATGATTAAAGATGACTTAAAGCTCCTCACGGCTGAGAATGGCCTTTTTTGTTCTAAGCCCCCTGTAACTCCACGCTTTGCCCTAAAGTCTGGGAGGTCCACACCGCTAATAATACTGTTTCACGTGACTTGCCCACAGTATTCAGAGTATCCGCTACTGACTGCATGTCTACTACCACGAACACAGGGGTATCGCACTTGGAACTTTCAGCAATACCCGCTGCGTCCCTTTTTTCGAAAGCTCCTGTGTACAAGATGGACTTATATTTCACTGTATTTTCCACAATACTTGGGGTATTTACTATTTACTGTACTGTTGCAAAACTAGGGTTACCTCTCAGGAAGGTGCCTGGAGCTACCGATGTTAAGAACCCTATGTTTAAAACAGTCAAATTCCGCATTGCTTCTCCCACAGTAACATGAGAGACCTCGGTATCTGGGACCTCAACTCCTAAGCCAAGCTCTAGTTCTCGGTTTTCTCTCTCTGTGTTGGGGGTACCCAGCTTCAACCTCAAGACTTCTATTTCTAAGGCTGATGCACCGCTTACCCGGCTTCCTGTTTTTTTGGATAATTTCTGTTTTCTCCCCCCTAAAACAGACTCCTTACTCACAGGTCTCTGTGCGGTGCCTAAGGTGCCCTTTCAGGATGGCATTTGGCCTCCCCCCAAAAACGAAGACACCCTTACTGGACTTTGTCGCTTTACCTGAAGCGTCCATCCCTGTTCTCTACGGGTCCACTATGGGTATAGACATGCTGTCCCCTACTGTTCCCTTGATGCTTACTATGCCCTTCGCCAAGGCCATAACTTCAGATTTGATTCTCTCTAAAGATCACAGACCAAAGGAGGCGGACCCTTCTTCAACTACCAGTACCACGACCAAGAATTGCTACAGACTCTCTCGAATTGCGTGGGATAGCAACCCTGCTTTGTATCAAAAGTACCGCGTCAATAGTTTGCAGTGAACCCTCCCTCCCTATTCCCTCGCTAATCACCACCCGGAATTCCTTGGAAGCTAAAGACTCTCGCAACTTCCTTCGTGCTGATTCCACCAAAGCCATTGCCTTCTCTGAAGGTCCCTCTGCCATTTATGTCCGTCAATCGGTGTCCTGTGTCCCGTACTCTTGGGCTATTACTATGCACTGGACACCTGGCTGCTGCCCTTCTGATGTCCCTATTCTGGAGTCCCCTGGTCCCATTGCCCATGTACCAAGAACCACAGTGCCACCGCTGTCCTTTGCGGCACTCGCCAATGTACATCTGGATTTTGGACCTAATTCTCGCCTGAGACACTTCAGGAACAACTCAATGTCTCCCAGACCTATGGATGGTCCTGTCCACCCAGGCTTCTCACCCAGAGGTGGGGGTACTGTAAGGAATCCCAACAAACCGTGGGCTTTCAATGCCACCTCTCATCTAAGGAGGTTTAGAAACAACTCCATGTCCCCCTAATCTGTGATTGACCCTGTGAGTCCGGAGGTCTCACCTGAAGGGGGGGGTACTGTAAGGAATCCACTCCTGGCTTTGACTATAGCCTTGCAGACCTCTGCAGTTGCAAGCTTCCTCTGGCAATCAAGGGCACATGTGCTGCCTTTCATTGCAGCTTCTGCCCTGTGCCCTATCATTGGAGGAATGCTCCCACACCCTTCCCCTGTGATTGGATCTCCGCCCTTTATAGGTTGGTCTTTGGCTCTGAATCAGAGCCGAGCATAATTCCTAACCTGCACGTTACTGTCTCTGCCACAAGCCACCCTGTCTTGTCTGCTGTTGTACTAACCTCCCTAGTTCTCATCCCTAGTTCCTGCTTCCTGAGGCCTGCTGCTAGTTCCATGCAGGGGCCAGTTCCTGACTCCTGTGCTGAAGCGTTGTTTCCTGAGGCTTTCTGCTAGTTCCATGCAGACGCCCGTTCCTGACTTTTGTGCTGAAGCGTTGGTTTTCCCGACGCTGCCCCGCGGTGTACTTCGGCCAGCCTGCTGTCTCCCCCTGCTGAGACCGGCGTCATGGGCCGAGGCCGCTCCTCGCGCAGAGGTCACTCCCGCGCTCACGCTCCTAAGCTGGAACGGGAAACTCCTGACTACCTGTTGCCGAACTCTTGCTTGAATAACGACGATCCTGCCTTCTCCAATCCTGACCCTGCTATGTACAACTACGAACTGCGCACTCCGGATCAGTCTGCGCAGACTAAGGTCGGTGATTATATAACCCCACCTCAGCTCCGCGGTCCGGTCCCGGTTTGTGGCGAGCACAATCGTAACACTCAAAACTTGAAATGATTTGGGAACCCTGGTTCAAGAGAAATGGTGGATCCGGTCCAGACAGATCTTCACTTACTTTATAACATACAGCTGCGCCAGCCTTTATTCTAAAGCGACCGAAGCCAAGCCGCTCTGATAACTGTGGCCAGACACGCTCTGTTTTCTTTTTTTCCCGTGTGGTTTTCGCTATCTTACCGTTTGTTTTTTTAGCGTTGTATGCAATACTGCAATACCTACTAGAAACTCAGGTGGGCGATCGCAAGCTGTTGTCTTAAAAGTCTAATAGCAATTCAACCTACAGGACAGACGTACATTTCTGCAAGTCTGTGTGTGCGTGCGCAGTAATTGTAAATTTGAAGATCTATATTTGAAGCAGAGATTAATTAAAGTTCCGAGTTCATACTGTATACAGTAGTATGAGGCTCCTTAGGGAAAAGAAGTACAGTATTACAAAAATAAAATGTCGCATCTTCCGAATATAAAATTATCACATTTCTATATGTATTATTTATTAATCAATACTTTTGCTAGGCTTGCTCTTCTTTTCATACTGTTTTTTTTTTTTTTTTTTATAACTTTGGTTTTATTGAGTTTTTCAATTACAGAATACATATACAACTGATATAACTTTATGCTTATTACAAAGTCTTTTTGTTGTATTTTAACATATATCCAGATCATGCATTGTGGAATAGGGAAACTTAGGGAAATGCGGGGAGGGAAGGGTGGGGGGGGAGTCAGGGGGGGGGGTGAGGTGCGGAGCTCGTTACCCGATGGTCTAAAAGTATCTGGGAATCAGCTAACTAGAGAGATCCCGGTTCCTGATCCTCTCTGACCGTTCTTGCCTGGTCAGGGGTCTAGGGTATCCCTGGTCTCATCAAGAGTATTCCTGTACTCGTTAGTCTCTCGTGCTCCCCGTTCAACGCCTTTATCAAGGGAAAACGCACCTACTACTATCACAGCAGGATGGTATCTTTTTCCACTCCCGGGATGTCCGTCTGGGCCAGCCAAGGCGTCCAGGTTTTTAGATAAATTTCGCCAGTGTCATTGACCAGACTTGTCAATTTCTCCATCTGGCACACGAACCAAATTCTGTTCCGAATCTTGGCAATTGAAGGAATGTCGGGGAGTTTCCACAGTGCTGCAATCTCGCACCGAGTTGCAGTTGCGAAATAGGCAACCAGTTTATTACTTTCTTTAGTCCATCCCGGAGTCGGCCTATTTAATAGAAACCGCCATGGATCCAGTGGAATTTTAAGGACAAAGATCCTCTCTAGCCAATCTCTAATTTTTCGCCAAAGCGGTCTGATTCTCGGGCAGGACCACAGCATGTGTAACAGATCAGCCGTTACTCCGCACTGTCTAGGGCACAGGGGAGAGTACCCTGGAACAAATTTAGATAATTTCATGGGAGTGTGATACCAGCGCATTAGGACTTTATATGCGTTTTCCCTTAATGTCGTGCAAGAAGAGCTCTTAGCTGAAGCCATAATTATTTTAGCCCAGTCCTCTGCCTCTAGTTCACCTAAATCTTTCTCCCACTGGTCCATGTACCTCAGTTTGCAATCAGTCTTAGCCCCTGAACCGATCACCTCCTTGTACAACAGCGATGTGAGTCCCCTGGTATCCGTCTCAACTAGACAGAGCTTTTCAAATCTGGTTAGTGGGGGACGAGGGGAAACATTTATGTAGAATGCTCGGAGTTGGAGGAATCTAAATATCTCCGAGGGGGGGATGTCTGATTCCTCTCGAATTTGCGCAAAGGGCTTAATATCTTTCCTCCCCTCTAAATCTCGAAGCCTATATATACCTAATTGCTTCCAAATTGTAAATTCCTTTCTGTACAGGCCCGGAGCAAAGTCTGGGTTGCCCCATAGCGGGGTCATCAGAGAGCCCTTCGTTGTCAGGGTGCACCTAAATTTATTGAACTCCCAGATAGCCAGTGAGTTAGTCACAGATGCCAGTGGCTGTTTCATCGGCTTCAAGGCTGTTTTGGGTAACCAGATCATGCTTTTCAACTCTATTGGAGAGCAAGCTTCACTTTCCAATGCAACCCATCGTTTCGAATCCGGGTCTGTGTGCCATTGGGAAATTTGGCTTAATTGTGCCGCTTTGTAATAAGATATCAAACAAGGTACCGCCAGGCCCCCCTCCAATGTTGGTTTTTTAAGAATCATGCTCTTTACTCTCGGCTTTTTCCCCTCCCATATGAATTTAGAGATAGCAGACTGAAGTGAGAGTATGTCCGTCAGTCTAAGTGGCACCGGTAGCGTCTGGAACAGATACAGAATGCGTGGGAGGAGATTCATCTTAACGCTATGAATCCGTCCGATCCAGGAGATCCTAAAGGATGCCCATTTTCTGAGCTCTTCCCTTAGATCTCGGATCAGTCTGGGGAAATTTGCTTGATATAAATTTTTGTACTCTTTGGGGATGACTACCCCCAGGTACTTCACCCCTTGTTTTGGCCAATTAAAATTGAAATTAATCTGTATCAATTTTTTAATCTCATTCGGGAGGCTTATATTCAGGGCTTCAGACTTAGATTGGTTGATCTTAAAGCCAGATATGTCGTGAAATTTCCCTAACAAGTTGAATAGGTTCGGCAGGGATGTAAGCGGCTGAGAGATCGTTAACAAGACGTCATCCGCGAAAAGCGCTATCTTGTGCGTCTGAGATCCTACCTCAATTCCTCGAACGTCGGGATTATTTCTTATTTGAGCTGCTAGGGATTCTATGCACATTGCGAAAAGTAGGGGGGATAATGGGCACCCCTGTCTCGTGCCGCTTCTAATTTTGAAAAGTTCCGACGGGAATCCCTGGTGGACTACTTTTGCTGCCGGCCCTTGGTATAGTGACAGGATAGCACTGATCACCCGAGCCCCCAGCCCAAACTCTCCAAGCGTGGCCCTCAGATATGGCCAGTCAATCCTGTCGAAAGCTTTTTCGGCATCCAGACTCAACATCATAACTGGGATCTTACGTGTATTGGCTATATCTATCAGATCAATGATCCGTCGGGTGTTATCAGAAGCTTGGCGACCCTTTATGAACCCGACTTGATCTGGATGTATGAGTCTGGGCAGGATATGACTTAATCTATTGGCCAGCAATTTAGCGTAGATTTTGATATCAGTATTTATAAGCGAAATGGGCCTGTAGCTCGAACAATCTAATGGGTCTTTCCCAGGCTTATATATTACTGAGATAGACGCTTGGAGCATCTGTTCCGGGAACTCCGCTCCCTCGAGCACTGCATTGAACATTCAAAGGAGATGGGGCCCCAGAATCTCAATGTACTTTTTATAATAAAGATTAGAGAACCCATCGGGTCCTGGTGCTTTCGAGGGTTTGAGGTTCTGAATAACCTGGGTAAGTTCCTCGATAGTGAAATCTGCCCCTAAAACTTCCCTCTCCGAACCAGTCAATCTTGGTAGGTTTGAGCCCTTCAAGAAGTCCCTCATGACTCTTTTGAGCTGCCGCGGCTGTAGATGGGTATCCTTTATGTGGCAAGGGTACTTATACACCGTTTGTAATGTGTCCAGGTACAATTGAATAAGTCCTATCTTCTTAATTGACCGTCATCCGTGAGCTACCTATTCTCTGTTTATTCCCCCATGACTATTATATTTCCTTTGAATTTCTGACTGTATCCCCACCCTCCTACCCCTCTTCTGTATTTATGTACGGTTTGTCCCTATAACAGTTTTTGGGGTGTTCCTATTTTATTTTGCTGTACCCCTAAAAGTTTTAAGAAAGTTTGAGAGTATATAAAAAAAATTTTTTTTTTATACCTTTGAAAATATTTTGTTTTAAATACATTCAGACTTAACGCTGTACATTTTAATTTGACATTATGTTTCTTCACTCTGGAAAATCAGAAAATACAGGACAAACATCTCTGAACATTTGTCAGTTGCCGTCGGTTTAGAATACACAGAAAGAGGTTCGTTTCCAGCAGAAGAAAAAGCAATTTTGTTAATTCTGTTTTCCAAGGCAAACTTCCTCACTTTAACTTCATATAAAATGAGTCATATAAAGAAACTTTATAAGTGTGAGGTATATCCCACTTCTGTAAAAACATTACAAAGCAAACAAAGTTTTCTCAGTTTATTTAAGATGCTTTTGTTGCAAGGTGAGCTCCAGAGAAACCACTTATGTGTGAAGTATTCAGAACAAAATGTGAGACAATAACACCTTGTAATTCATTACAGCTGTGTTATATTTACATAAAAAGGGCTTAGCTGTGTAGGAATTTGCTGATTAATTTATTTTTAATGGGAGCGAAGTATACCAGTATCAAAATAAACTTCGCTGTGTGTATCTTGCTGCTTCTATTATATATGGAAAAAATCATGGTAGACACCGGGCTTAGTTTTTTTCATATAGAAATAGTAATTGAAACTCTAAAGGTTAATATCCAACTTCCCTTTTTCGTGTGTTATTCAACACAGTATGTTGGTAAATATACAGAGATTAAATAAAAATCAGCATGTTGAGATGCCTGAACATCAATTAAAATCAGAGCTCCTTTTTTGCCACGTGTGATATATGCTCAATTTGCAATGCTTGTCGCTTCAAATTGACTTCTTCCAGAAGAATAATCAGAGTCTAAATTATGCTTACATACAGGAAAAAGTCTATGTATTTGCCAAGAAAATAAACCAGTTTGGGGACCTGTCTGTAGACAACACACAGATGTACTTTTCTTTGCTGTACCTTATGCAGTGGAGGACTTTTGTAACTTTATTTTAACCACAAAGGTGGGATATATATCACCGTAAAAAAAAAGTTAAAAATGATGTTTGTCCGGACGCGCTGCTCCATTTTCTATGTGCATAAAACATGTTTCTTACATTTGACGCAAGTTGTTAGCCAAATTGCTTACATCCCCCATCCAGACCTGTCTAATCTTTTTGCCGTACATACAAGATTAATAAAATGTGTTGCTCCGGAGATGCAGTGTTTGATACATCGCATTGTAATTTGTGATAATGGAAATTTTCCCTAATGCCTCCTATTTACACTGCCCAAATCGCAAGCTGACGCACACGGCTCAAGACTTGGAGCAAAGAACTTGATAGATTGACGCAGAGATACGCAAGATGGAAATTATGCAATTTGGGTTAATTTTATTTAGAATGGGGGGGAGGGGGGGAGCTCAAATGAACATGTGCTCAATTCCATCATTAACCCGAATCCTGCTGCAGCCCATTGTATGATGTGAAAATAGATTGAATTAGGTGGGTTTGGGAGACCTTTGGAACACATGCTGGTACACTTATGAGTTCTTTGTATTGGATGTACAGTACCGACACACTTTATCCGAGTGTGGTCGGTACCGCAAGCCGGGAAATCTCCCGGCTTGCTAGTGGCCGCCCCTCGGCGTGCCGCGCGTCATAGACGCGCGGTCACGCGTCATCGGGAGCGTGCGCCCCCTGCACGCGCGTCCAGGGGCTCCCCGAGGGAGCCCTGGTGTCCCGCGATCGCGGGACAGCGGCAGGGGGTTCCGGGGGACCCGGTGGACCCGGCAGCGGTAGGGAGAGCGCCCTGATCGGAGGGCGCTCTTCCGCTGCTTCGGCGCGCGCCCGTCACTCTCGGGCGCGCGCCAGGCTACTGCTGCGGCAGAGAACGGGCAAATGCTCGAATAAACTCTGCCGCAGCAGTATCTGGAAAAGGTTTCCTTTTTGTGTCTGAAGGAGTGGCTCACTGAGTAAAGACACATACTCAGAAAACAATGCCACTGGTTAATTTAAAATAGGGAAACATGGTTCAACTCCTTTTGTCAGCTCCTTGTGACCTTGGGCAAGTCACTTTATCTCCATGTGCATCAGGAACCAAAATTAGACTCTGTTTTCAATGCACAGACACGTCCCTTCGCAACAAGAAGATTGTATGTATGTATGTATGTATGTATGTATGTATGTATGTATGTATGTATGTCTTTATATAGCACCATTAATGTGCACAGCGCTTCACAGCAGTAATATGTGACAATCATATAAATAACATAAAGGGGAGAAGTGCTTCAGACATAAAAGTAACATTTAGGAAAAGGAGTCCCTGCTCCGAAGAGCTTACAATCTAATTGTGTTGGTATGAAGAAAATACAGCGACAGTAGGAGGGCGTTCTGGTAAGTGTGTCTGCAAGGAGCAAAGGTTAATGTATGATGTGTTATTCATCAGCCATGGAGCTACTCATATGCTTCCTTAAGCAGGTGTGTCTTAAAGGTGGATTGAGAGGGTGCTAGTCGGATATTGAGGGGAAGGGCATTCCAGAGATGTTGGGCAGTCAGAGAGAAGGGTTTAAGGCGGGAGGGGGCTTTAGATACAGAAGGGGTAGAGAGAAGACATCCTTGAGCAGAACGCAAGAGCCAGGATGGTGTATAGCGAGAAATTAGAGCAGAGATGTAAGGAGGAGCAGAAGAGTGTAAAGCTTTAAAAGTGAGGAGGAGAATTGAGTGTGTCTAAAGACATACAATTTTGCAAAGCTACAGCCCTGATCTGTACCTGTTTGATACTTTCTATAGCATCAACAATAAAATTGAGGGCGTGATCTAATAGGTTCCTAAGACTTGGTGCCCCAGCAATTGCCAAACCAATTGCTTCCATAGTCAACTCTATCCTGTCTGCAGGCCATATCCCTAAGACCTGGAAAGTTGCCACAGTTGTCCAAATCTTAAAAAGTGGGGACAAAAACACTGTCTCAAACTAGGCCAATCTCACTTCTCCCAATTCTATCCAAAGTTATGGGAAAATGTGTCCACTCCCAATTAAGCGATTACTATAACAAGACAAATTTCCCTAGCCAATTCCAATCTGGCTTTCGCCCCAAACACTCTACCGTAACTACCCTGCTAAAAGTTTGCAATGAAATCCAGTGTGGAATGGAACGGGGTCAACTCACTGGTGCAGTATTCCTAGATTTTGCAAAGGCTTTTGATACTCTTGATCATGCTATCCTGCTTAACAAACTCCAGAGCTCTGGAATAGGGAAGCATGCTTTAAACTGGTTTCAGTCCTACCTATCAGGTAGATCCCAACATGTGTCCATCTCAGGCTCTAACTCCAACCCCCTGGATATCACCTGTGGTGTACCGCAAGGCTCTGTTCTGGGACCCCTACTCTTCTCAGTGTTCATCAATGACCTACCCACAGCTTGTAAGGAAGCCTCAATACACATGTGTGCAGATGACACAATCCTATATGCACACAGCCATAGCCTCTCTGACCTTCAATACATACTTCAGTCTGACTTTTTGAGACTCGAAAAATGGATTTCCCAAAACAAACTGTTTTTAAACACTGGCAAGACTGTAACAATGGTATTTGGGACCAAGACTACATTTTTAAAGCTTCCAGCGACTGAGCTCCAGATTAGAACCAACACTAACACCACCCTAACCCCTGTCACTAGTTTTAAATACCTGGGCATATGGTTTGACTCCCACTTAACATTCGGGATGCACATTGATACCCTGACAACTAAGACCTATCAAACTAGGTGTACTTTACAGGAACAAATCCTCCCTAAGTCTCCTGGTCTGAAAGCGTATCGCACAGCAGATGCTTATGTCAATTATAGACTATGGAGACATAGTATATGACTCGGCACCTCAAACCCACCTTAGCAAACTTGACACTCTCTACAATTCAGTTTGTCGTTTTGTTTTCCAATGCAACTATAACACACATCACTGCGAAATGCTCAAAGAACTAGATTGGTCATTACTCGAGTTTAGGCACAAAGTTCACCTTTCCTGTCTTGCCTTCAAATTCTTTATGGGCAAGCTACCCAGCTACCTGAACAAGCTCCTCACCCCTACCACAAGCAGCACCTATCATCTGAGATCAGACTCCAAAAGACTGTTCATGGTCCCAAGGCTCAACAAAGTATCCAGACGTTCCTCCTTCTCTTACCGTGCACCCCAAAACTGGAACAACCTACCAGAGACTCTCACATTCCCCACCAGTTTAAAATCTTTCAAATCTAAGGCTGTCACACATTTTAATCTGGTCTGTAACTGTTTCATACGCCCATAATATATATTATTTTTAACTGTGCATGCAATGTCTTGTATATAATGTATATCCTGCTCATTTATGTAACTGTATTTGTAACCATGGTGTTTCAAGGTGTTGTTGCCTGTGGACCCTCCCCTCGAGGCCCAATGCCCCCTACATGCTCTGAACACTGTTACTGGCCTATGTGATGTGCCCAGGCACTACCAGTGTTATAGAAACATAGAGCCCCTTTTACTGGTACATCAATTAAGGTAAGCTTGTGTGTACTATTGATTAGGGAGACAGGAGTCCAAAATAACTGATGATCTTTCCAATTTTCGCGATCATGACTGGCCCAGGGAATTCCTACATAGGGATACCTTACTCTTCACTCCTGGCTGTGGCGCCGTAGATCCAGCAGTCAGTTTGGTTAGTTGAATTGACATACTGCTGACATGTGGTCACAAACATGTTGGTCGACCAAAGGGCGGTTCCTGGACCTGGAATCACCATCTGTAACAGTAAAAAAAGAAAAGAAGGAAGCTTTAAACAATTGGTATAAACCTGTACGAGGGTTGGTATACAGGCCTATGATCACCATCCTTGAGTATTAAAAGGGTACTTCCTTGTCCTGCTGAAATTACATCCCCCTGCCTTTTCCTCTTGGTCTCAGATGGGTCCAGAACCCAAACCTTAGTTCCCTGTTGCAACTCGGGTCCCCTGAATCCACCTGTATGGCAATGGGAGCTGGGATGATTATCTTGACTGTACCAAGCACGGTGCCTGCCTCAATATATCGGTCTATATTTGTCCCAGTCAGCTGTATTTACCACTGATAAATGTTAATCACTATCATCACCTCAACCTGTTTCCCACTAACTTGCTTCAGTTAAGTATTCAAATTGAACTTTAGGATGACATCAAAGGGCAGTGGTCCCTGTATTCCGATGTCATATTCCCTGTGTAACATCAAGTTATTGCGTCATGAGTAATTCTAGGGTATGGAGTCTTATCACCCGGTGACGATTTCCCCAATGTTTCAACCTGTACTATGTGATGGGGGATCTCTCGGTGTCAAGGACTCCCTTCACCCTATCGTACAGGGTTGTTTTCCCTACAGGTAGGGTGTGTAGCAACAAGCGGGCCTGTGGGCACTTTTTCCCACCCTCTTAGGGTATGCAATGCTGTGAGTGCTTTCATCTTCAGCAACCCATTACTGCGTTCAATTAGACCAGCTACTTGTGGGTAAGGAATATTCATGGTCCATTGTACTCGACTGTCCTTTGCCCATGCCTGGACTATAGATCCAGCAAAGTGTGTACCATGATCTGATTGAATCTCTTTAGGGATCCCATAGGCCAGGGCCACCTGTTTCAGAGCTTTAAGAGTAGTTCCTTGGTAGGCTCATTTACTGCTGTAGGCCTTGATGACCCCAGAGAAAGTGTCCACGATGGTACAACAGTATTGTACTCCACCCAAATCTTTGTGTATGGGTCCAATATAGTAAATCTGCCATATTTGTCCTGGACCATCTCCACCTTTTAGGATCCCAGTAGTCTTGTCCCAATAGGCTATTTATTCATTTCTGAGCATCCTTCTCTCGCTGCTGTGACCAGGTACCAGGTAATTGGGAGCCCTCTGGCCATTGCCCATTCATATGAAGCTTTCCTCCCGCGATGGCCAGCTCTTTCATGTGCCCAGCGGGCCAGATTATACATAACTGGATCTGTGGCTTTGGTGGGCTGGGCTTTAGTCAATTTATCAGCTTATTCATTGAATGATATAGTCCAGCCTCTGTCAATTATATGGGTCATTATGGGGTCTTCTCCCACCTGCTCCATAGTCCCAGTCAGCATCTAATGCAGGGGTGGGGAACATCCGGCCCACGGGCCGTGTAAGGCCCGCAAAATCATTTGTTCCGGCCCCCGGGAAGCAAACCTGCAAGAAGGGTTTAAAAAAAGAGTTGGTCTGTGAGTGGGTCTGAGAGTCTGTGAGTGGGTCTGAGAGTCTGAGAGAAAGTGGGTTTGAGAGAGAGTGGGTCTGAGAGAGAGTGGGTCTGAGAGAGTGGGTCTGAGAATCTGAGAGAGAGTGGGTCTGAGAGTCTGAGAGAGAGTGGGTCTGAGAGTCTGAGAGAGAGTGGGTCTGAGAGTGAGAGAGAGTGGGTCTGAGAGTCTGAGAGAAAGTGGGTCTGAGAGTCTGAGAGAGAGTGAGTTTGAGAGTCTGAGAGAGAGAGTCGGTCTGAGAGTCAGAGAGAGAGAGTCGGTCTGAGAGAGAGAGTGGGTCTGAGAGTCAGAGAGAGAGAGAGAGAGTCGGTCTGAGAGTCTGAGAGAGAGTGGGTCTGAGAGTGAGAGAGAGTGGGTCTGTGAGTGGGTTTAAGAGTCTGAGTGGGTCTGAGAGTCTATGAGTGGGTCTGAGAGTCTGAGAGAGTGGGTCTGAGAGAGAGTGGGTCTGAGAGTCTGAGAGAGAGTGAGTCTGAGAGCCTGAGAGAAAGAGAGTGGGTCTGAGAGAAAGAGAGTGGGTCTGAGAGTCTGAGAGTAAGAGAGTGGGTCTGAGAGAAAGAGAGTGGGTCTGAGAGTCTGAGAGAAAGAGAGTGGGTCTGAGAGAAAGAGAGTGGGTCTGAGAGAGAGAGTGGGTCTGAGAGTCTGATTTCCCTACCCCCTGCCCGATTTCTGTGTGTGTGTGTGTGTGTGTGTGTGTGTGTGTGTGTGTGTGTGTGTGTGTGTGTGTGTGTGTGTGTGTGTGTGTGTGTGTGTGTGTGTGTGTGTGCGCGCGCACAGACACCAACCCACAGTCAGTCATAGTCACCCCACTACCCAAGAGTCAGTCAGCCACCCAAAGAGAAGCAGTTCCAGCCATCACATTAGTGGTGAGTTCATTAAATGTTTGACCAAATATAGCAGGCTAATTTTTAAGTTGATCATTTTGTATGGCCCTCGAATGATTTTATAAATATCAAAATGGCCCTTGGCAGAAAAAAGGTTCCCCACCCCTGATCTAATGCATCATCACTATAATGAAACACTTTACTGGACAGTGTTAGGGTAGCCAGGTCCCTGGCCACCATTGCATGACATATGGTGGGTCAGTGTAGATATCTTTGCTGGACCACCTGGAAGGGGTATTGTCGGCCTTCCAAGATAAAGGTGAATTGGTCCTGTGAATTGGCACATGTGTTTAGGCACCTCCAATCTCAGCCTGGACACCCTTTTATCTGTCCATAGGGGGAGGAAACCCTCACTTCCCCAACCGATAACCCCTGTGCAAAGATCAAATCAAGTGTATGACTGTGCTCATGTATTGGGCCATGCACAAATGGACAAAATCCCATGAATCCCATAGTATCCAAAAGATCCATAGCCTCAGCATGGTCTCGGTTATCAACCCACATATTGAGGTACCGCAGTATCACAGAGCGAGGAAACTCCAGTAATATGGAAGTGACCACATCCAACAGCTGAGACAGAAAATCACCTCTGTGTCCAGGTGGCTTATAGACTAGGTTGAAATACAAAGATTGATTGTCATGTATGACAGAGCTAATGGTCATATACTCAAAAGACTTAACCCTGGGCCCAGGGTGGGAGGTGCAGATAAAGTTGGATTGAAATATCACAGCTACTACTCCTCCTCCTTTCTCCTTACCCCTTAACCTCCCTAGAAACATGCAACACAGAGTACCCATCAGGGACTACACTGTACTGTATGTCACCTACAGGAATGTCAATCCCAGCAGTTATCCAGGTCAATGTGATAAATACTAGATGTGAATGACCCAAGACAATCGTCTCACGTACCACCGGGGAACAGTGGACGAGTGACATAGCATTTATAAGCATGATCTCCAGAGCAGACTCTACAGAGTTACATAGTAGTTACATAGTTACATAGTAGATGAGGTTGAAAATAGACGTACGTCCATCAGTCCAACCTATGCTAAATTTAGACAACAGATACATTATCATATATCTATACTTACTTATTGATCCAGAGGAAGGCAAACAAAAAAACCCAGTCATATCATCCAAAGATATCTCATAAGGGGAAAAATAAATTCCTTCCTGACTCCAAGAATTGGCAATCAGATTAATCCATGGATCAACATCCTTCCCATGTATACTTATTTGGTATATTCCTGTATACTTTTCCTATCTAAAAAGATGTCCAACCTTTTTTTGAAAAAATCTATTGTATCTGCCATCACAGTCTCCATGGGTAATGAACTCCACATTTTAACTGCCCTTACTGTAAAGAAACTTTTCCTTTGTTGCTTGTGAAATCTCTTTTCCTCCAACCTTAAGGGATGGCCCGGGTCCTTTGTACTGCCCGTGGGATGAATAGTTCTTTTGAAAGCTCCTTGTATTGTCCTGAATATATTTGTATATAGTTATCATATCCCCTCTTAGACGCCTCTTTTCTAATGTAAATAAATCTAATTTAGCTAGCCTCTCCTCATAAGTTAGATTGTCCATCCCCTGTATTAATTTGGTAGCTCTTCTCTGCACTCTGTCTAGTTCCATAATGTCTTTTCTTAGGATTGGTGCCCAAAATTGTACTCCATATTCAAGGTGTGGTCTTACTAATGCTTTGTAAAGGGGCATAATTATGTTTACTTCCCTCCCATCCATTGCCCGTTTAATGCAAGATAAGATCTTGTTTGCCTTTGCATCTACTGCATGACTTTGGGCACTATTGCTAAGCCTGCTGTCTACAAGCACTCCTAAATCCTTCTCCATCAAGGATTCCCCCAATTTATCCCCATTTAATTTGTAATTCGCCATTTTATTCTTGCATCTCAAATGCATAACCTTATTTTATCTGTATTAAACCTCATCTGCCATTTACCTGGCCACATTTCCAGTCTCTCCAAGTCCTTCTGAAGAGAAATTACATCCTGCTCTGATTCTACTACCTTACAGAATTGAGTATCATCAGCAAAGATGGAGACTTTGCTCTCGAGCCCAACCTCAAGGTCATTAATAAACAAGTTAAAAAGCAAGGGTCCCAGTACCGATCCCTGAGGTACTCCACTCACGACTTTAGCCCAACCTGAAAAAGTTCCATTTATGACAACCCTCTGTTGTCTGTCCTTTAACCAGTTTTCAATCCAGGAGCATATATTATTACTGAGTCCAATTTTCTTTATTTTGTACACCAACCTCTTGTGTGAAACAGTATCAAAAGCCTTTGCAAAATCTAAGTAGACCCCATCAACTGCATTACCCTGGTCTAAATTCCAACTTACCTCCTCAAAGAAACAAATAAGGTTAGTTTGGCAAGATCTATCCTTCATAAATCCATGCTGACTATTACTAATAATTTTGTTTTCCATTAGGTATTCCTGAATATTATCCCGTATTAAACCTTCAAGTAGTTTCCCTACTATTGAAGTCAGGCTTACAGGTCTGTAATTTCCCTTTTTAAATATAGGCACCACATCTGCTTTCGCCAATCTTGTGGTACTGAGGCTGTTGAAATGGAGTCCTTGAATATTAAATATAATGGTTTTGCTATTACTGAGCTTAACTCCTTGAGAACTCTTGGATGTATGCCATCGGGGCCAGGTTAACCAATTGTTAATTAATATGGAGGTTGTGGCTTCCTCCTGCTGCAATACTATTGAACTTGATTCTTCCCTGGTAAACACAGAGGCAAAGAATTTGTTTAATACCTCAGCTTTTTCCATTTCTCCAATAATCTGCCTACCCAACTCACACTGAAAGGGTCCTATATTTTCTTTTCTAATTTTTTTGCTATTAAGGTACTTAAAGAACTTTTAGGGTTGACCTTACTTTCTATTGCAATCCTTTTTTCATTTTCCATTTTTAAGTGAGATATCCTTAGAGTGGGAAATGCAATGGAGTGAGCTTTTAACCATTTAAAAGTGGGAGTTGTGAGCTTCAAACTAGGGAGCAGGAGCCACCCCCAAAGTCAGCCATGACCAGCTGAACAAGAATTGTAAAACATACAGGACACCTACTAGCTTATATTGAACCCCCAAAATAATTACAACATATATATATATAAGCGTATAAGTGTCACAGAGAAGTGCTACTGAGCATAGCAATATATATATTTAAAACCAGAGACAATGGTTAAAAGCTCACTCCATTGCATTTCCCACTCTCAGGGGAACTTGCTTACAGGTTGATTGCGACAACTCTAATACTGTCAGGAATCGGCGTTCTCCTCGCTTCCCACACAGAGCACTCCCTCTCCGCAGGGAGCCCCTGGACACACAAAACAATCCTGCCTTACCGGCCTGCACGGCTCCTCGCCCCTGCCGCCGTCGCGGGATCACTCCCCTCGGCGATTCCTCTGCTCAGCGCCGGGCGCTGACACGCCCTCCTGCACGCACACCTACACGCACGCCAGCCCCAGACGTTATGTGCATGCATTCCCAGCTTACAGAGCTTACGTCTAACAGAGCACTTTTAACCACTGCTTCTGCAGTGAGGCGTCGCCCCCAAGCATCACACAGTTCCATGCAAATCAATGATTACACTCAGCTGGGCTGTAACACCTCCCTCCTATCAGGGAGGACTCCTTGCAGTCCTCCAGGCCTGCCCCCTTTTCCCATTGGCCTGCCCAGCTTTATTATGCCTGTGCTTCCCATCACTCATCGCTCGACATAGTTCTGTATGGAAGCATTTGACTACTCTCTCAGTGACTCCTCAGGTATTGACGCGGATTGGACAACTACCCCCTCTGGCTCTCGACTTCGGCTCTACTTGGACTTCGTGACTTCTGGCATCCCTGTAACACGGCTTATACCTTCGACCATCCGCAACTCTCCAATCCCTGATCTTGGCAACGGCAATAACTACTCCTCCTCTACTACCGGTACCGGCAAGTATTGTCTACCTTACTACACCTGACCTGGCAACGCTTCATACCACACTCCGGACACGCTCCCTTTGCTGCGGGTGTGTGTATTACCACTTCCCCCTTCAGCTCAGGGGACGGGTCTGGTCTGCGGGCAGCACCGGCGTAACATTATGTCGAGCCCACAAGACGCAGACCAGACCGAACTTCAACAGTTTCTCTCCAATCTGCTTCAGCAAAACCAGACCATGGTGGATCAAATTGTGACACTTACACGCCAGGTCGCAGTACTCTCAGACAGGGTACCGACGCGACCCAGCCAGATATAAGCCCCCACTCCGCAAGCGCAGTTAGCAGCTCAGATGTAAGGATTCCTCCCCCCAAGCCTTATTCAGGTGAACCGCAAGATTGTAGGGGTTTCCTAAACCAGTGTGAGGTGCAGTTTGAAATGGCCCCCCATCTCTACAATACTGATCGCAAGAAGGTAGCCTACATTTATAACCTCCTCACTGGCAGCGCCCTGGCTTGGGCTTCCCCGGTTTGGGAGCGACGTTCTGACCTTACCCAAAATTACCTGGCATTTAAAGCCGAGTTTCAACAAGTATTCGATTCTCCCGCTCGTCGGGAGATGGCATCTGTTTCTCTCCTCCAGATCACTCAGGGATGGCGAATGGTGACGCAGTATGCTGTTGAATTCCGGACTCTAGCAGCCGAGACTAACTGGGGACAAGAGGCTCTCGTCTCCGTGTTCTGGCAAGGCCTGGCAGATCCCATCAAGGATGAACTCTCTCGCCAATCCAGGCCGGATCAATTGGAGGTCCTCATTGATTTGGTTGTCCAAGTGGATCAACGTATCCAGGTACGCGGCTCAGAGCGTCAGCGCACTCGCGTCCATAACTTTCAAGTTCCGTTCTCCAGTACTCCCAGCAACACTCCTGCACTGGAGTTGCCAGAGCCAATGCAATTGGGGGTACAACGCATCCGCACACCGATACGGCAGTTCCGCCACACCGGCGGATTGTGTTTCTACTGCAGATTCATGGAACATCTGGTTCGGGAGTGTCCACTGCGTCCGGGAAACGGGAACACCCAGTGAGTACAGAGGGGCTCTTTCTGGGTGTAATGTCTCCACGTCCCCTTTCTAAATGTGAACTCCCTAAGAAACTTACATTTCCAGTCTCCCTTTCAGGCGATAAGTTCAAGACTTCTACCGCCGCTTTCATTGACTCAGGAGCTGGAGGAAACTTCGTGGATCTTGAATTCGCCAAGTTAAACCGCATACCACTCGTGAGAAAGAAGGTTCCCATTGCACTCCTCGGTATCGATGGACGTCCTCTTACCCCGGCCCACATCTCCTTAGAGACAGCTCCCTTGCTTCTGTCCTCACATCTGCACAAGGAGATCTTAGTTCTCGATGCCATTCACGCTCCTGGGATACCCATCACCCTTGGTCTTCCTTGGCTACAGCTTAACAATCCTCTCATTGACTGGACTTCCTCTGCTCCCATTTCCTGGAGGCCGAGGTCAGGCGAGACTCACCAACTGCTGGCCAATACCTCTGTTCCCGAAGTTATTCTACCTTCCGTTTACCATCAATTCCGGGACGTTTTCAATAAGGTACAGTCAGACCTCTTGCCGCCACACAGGACTTACGATTGTCCGATCGATCTAGTTCCAGGTTACTCCCTACCCAAGTCCAAGACCTACCCCTTGTCATTACCAGAATCTCACGCTATGGATGAATATATCCAGGAGAATCTCAAGAAAGGCTTTATTCATAACTCCAGTTCCCCAGCAGGGGCTGGGTTTTTCTTCGTCAAGAAAAAGGACGGGTCGTTGAGGCCTTGCATCGACTACAGGGGTTTAAACCACATCACTATTAAAAATCGTTACCCCCTTCCCCTTATTACCGAACTGTTCGATAAATTACAGGGGGCCAAGATTTTTTCCAAGTTGGATCTACGTGGTGCCTATAACCTGGTGCGCATCAGGAAGGGGGATGAATGGAAGACGGCCTTCAACACGCGTAGTGGACACTACGAATATCTGGTAATGCCTTTTGGCTTATGTAATGCTCCCGCTGTCTTCCAGGATTTCATCAACGACGTCTTTCGTAAGGTACTCAATATTTTTGTTATTGTATACTTGGATGATATCCTGATTTTTTCCAAAGATCTCCAGGACCATATACGCCACACCTCCTACGTCCTTTCCCGTCTCCGTGAACACCATTTGTACGCCAAACTGGAGAAGTGCACCTTTCATCAGACCTCTACTCCATTCCTGGGGTATATCATTTCCAATGAGGGGTTTATGATGGACTCCGGTAAACTTCAAGCAGTCACTGAATGGCCAAGACCCAACTCTCTCAAGGCCATACAACATTTTTTAGGGTTCGCTAATTACTATCGTAAGTTTATACAGAGTTTTTCCACCATTGTGACATCCCTCACTGCGCTCACCAAAAAAGGAGCTGATCCTTCTGCTTGGTCATCCGAGGCCATTTCCGCCTTCGAGACACTCAAGGAAGCCTTTATATCCGCACCTATTCTCCGTCATCCCAACATCGAACTTCCCTTCGTCCTGGAGGTCGACGCTTCTGATTGCGGCGCTGGTGCTGTTCTTTCCCAGAGACCCACGCCCCAAGATAAGTTACATCCCTGTGCATATTTTTCCAAGAAATTCTCGTCTGCCGAGAGGAACTATGACGTGGGTAACAGGGAACTTCTAGCCGTGAAGATGGCTCTTCAAGAGTGGAGACACCTGCTGGAGGGGTCAAAAGAGCTGTTTACTATTCTCACGGACCACAAGAACCTTCCTTACATAGAGAAAGCTCGACGCCTTGGTCCACGACAGGCTCTTTGGGCTCTTTTTTTTCCTCGATTCGATTTTCACCTGTCCTATATCCCCGGGACCAAGAACGTAAAGGCAGACGCACTCTCCCGAATACATTCTTCTGAAGAGAGGCCAGAGGAATCATTGGAGACTATCCTTCCACATGAGAGGATTCTCGCCACGTCTACTTTCAAGAATCTTGACAAGATTTTGCACTCCCAGAGACGCATTCCCAAGGACTTGGTCGTTCCCGACAACAAACTCTTTGTACCATCCAAATTTGTTCCAGAGGTCTTGTCTTGGGGTAAATCTGCAGGTCATCCAGGTTTTAAGAAGACTACTGATCTCATTCGTCGGAATTTCTGGTGGCCAAGGATGTCTCAAGATATTCTGGAGTTTACCCGCGCATGCCCCACGTGCGCTCAAATCAAGACTCTCCGTCAAAAGCCTCAGGGTTTTCTGTTACCCCTTCCAGTTCCCGACCGCCCCATGTCCCACATTTCTATGGACTTCATCGTGGAGTTGCCCAGGCCCAGAGGAATGAACACTATCTTGGTGGTCATGGACAGGTTCTCGAAGATGTCCCATTTCATTCCACTTAAAGGATTACCCACCTCCCCCGCCCTTGCTGATATCTTTACGGAGCAGATTTTCCGGATTAATGGGATCCCTTCGTCCATTGTTTCTGACAGAGGTTCTCAGTTCGTATCCAAATTTTGGAGAGCTTTCACGAAGAGATTGGACATCTCTTCTTCCTTCTCTTCCGCCTATCATCCTCAGTCCAATGGACAAACGGAGAGAATCAATCAATCCCTGGAGAAGTACCTGAGATGTTTTATATCCGATTTCCAGGATGATTGGGCTCAACTCCTCTCTTGGGCAGAGTATGCCGTCAATTCTGCAAAAAACTAGTCCACCCAGGAGTCACCCTTCTTTATAAATTATGGGTTCCACCCTCCCTGTCTTCCCATCCCCAACATTCCTTCTGGAGTACCAGCCATAGATGAACGCATTTCTTCCCTCCAAACCGCATGGTCCAGGATTCAGTCTACCCTTCTCAACTCCTCCCGCAGATCGAAACTACAGGCCGATCGTCGTCGTCGTTCGGCGCCAAGTTACAAACCAGGGGATTTGGTATGGCTCTCCTCTAGGAATATCCACCTCAAGGTACCATCTCCTAAACTGGCACCTAAGTTCCTGGGACCCTTCCCTATTTGTGAACAAATCAATCCTGTGGCATTCCGGCTCCAACTACCACCCAGTATGAAGATTCCCAATGTCTTTCATGTGTCCCTCTTAAAACCATTTATCTCCAGTCACTTCTTTCTGGATCAGACTCGTAAACCGGATCCCATTACTGTACAAAATAACGAGGAATACGAAGTTCCCTCTCTTTTGGATTCTCGCCAATCCAGGGGTCAGCTCCAGTTCTTGGTGCAGTGGAAGGGCTTTGGTCCTGAAGAGAGATCCTGGGTACCTTCAAAGGACATTCATGCCCCGGCCCTTCTTAAGTCCTTCAGGAAAAAGTTTCCAGAGAAACCGTTCTTGGACCATCCTGAGGCCGTTCCTGAAGAGGGGGGTACTGTCAGGAATCGGCGTTCTCCTCGCTTCCCACACAGAGCACTCCCTCTCCGCAGGGAGCCCCTGGACACACAAGACAATCCTGCCTTACCGGCCCCCACGGCTCCTCGCCCCTGCCGCCGTCGCGGGATCACTCCCCTCGGCGATTCCTCTGCTCAGCGCCGGGCGCGCCCACGCCCTCTTGCACGCACACCTACACGCACGCCAGCCCCAGATGTTATGTGCATGCATTCCCAGCTTACAGAGCACACGCCTAACAGAGCACTTTTAACCACTGCTTCTGCAATGAGGCGTCGCCCCCAAGCATCACACAGTTCCATGCAAATCAATGATTACACTCAGCTGGGCTGTAACACCTCCCTCCTATCAGGGAGGACTCCTTGCAGTCCTCCAGGCCTGCCCCCTTTTCCCATTGGCCTGCCCAGCTTTATTATGCCTGTGCTTCCCATCACTCGTCGCTCTACATAGTTCTGTATGGAAGCATTTGACTACTCTCTCAGTGACTCCTCAGGTATTGACGCGGATTGGACGACTACCCCCTCTGGTTCTCGACTTTGGCTCTACTTGGACTTTGTGACTTCTGGCATCCCTGTAACACGGCTTATACCTTCGACCATCCGCAACTCTCCAATCCCTGATCTTGGCAACGGCAATAACTACTCCTCCTCTACTACCGGTACCGGCAAGTATTGTCTACCTTACTACACCTGGCCTGGCAACGCTTCATACCACACTCCGGACACGCTCCCTTTGCTGCGGGTGCGTGTATTACCACTTCCCCCTTCAGCTCAGGGGACGGGTCTGGTCTGCGGGCAGCACCGGCGTAACAAATACAGAGTGCTTTTCCTGCTAATGTACAGGTTAATAAGAGCTTCAATCAGACTTAGAACTATGCAACTCATTTTGACAGATTTATTATACATCATTCTTCCTGGTAATGTACAGGTTATTAAGAATTTATATTAGTGTTAGGTACCCTTGAGATGTGGTCTGCCGTGTAGGGACTCAAGGGCTTAAAACACTTTGGCCAAAGAGTTAAACTAAAAGACCATTTTATTCATAAGATATAGGCACTGTACCGTGTATAGGTGTCATTGGATGTGCACTGAACCCTGTCTGTGTTTCATGTTCTGCCTCTGGTTTTAAAAATATATATTGCCATGCTCAGTAGCACTCCTCTGTGACACTTATATGCTTATACACTGGCGACACACTTAATCGCAGTGCGGCCAGATCCGCAAGCCGGGAGATTTCCCGGCTTGCTAGTGGCCGCCCCTCGGCATGCCGCGCGTCACCGACGCGCGGTCACGCGTCTTCAGGAGCCTGCGCCCCCTGCACGCGCGTCCAGGGCTCCCCGAGGGAGCCCTGGTGTCCCGCGATGTGGGGGACGGCGGCAGGGGGTTCCGGGGGACCCGGCGGACCCGGCAGCGGTAGGGAGAGCGCCTCGATCGGAGGGCGCTCTTCCGCTGCTTCGGCGCGCGCCCGTCACCCTCCGGCGTGCGCCAGGCTACTGCTGCGGCCAAGAACGGGCAAATGCTCGAATAAACTTGGCCGCAGCAGTATATGTTGTGGTTATTTTGGGAGTTCAATATGAGCTTGTAGGTGTCCTGTATGTTTTACAATTGTCCTCGATACATATATTAGGTGATAGCAGTGTACCCAAGCCTTTGCCCATGCATCTCATGTAAGCAAGGTTAATAGGCAGCATGCAATAGACTTTGCAAAAGTATTTTTCTGCGGTGGTTTGCAGGAGACTTTGAGTACTTGTATGGATGGCATAGTCACGGGAGGAAGATGTGATGAGTGTGAGTGGAGGAGAAGTTTGGGGAAGACTACAGTAGGACAGGGGGAAGGATGTGGCTTACATTGTGAAGGCCCACAAGTGTAGAACATAAGTGTAGAATAGTGTGCTTACTGAAAGATGTCCAGTAATATGAATCTGCAATTAAATTTGCTGCCAGATTCAGACACGTCACACCTCATCTAACTCCTATATAATTACTGTATCAGTCTCTTATAAAATGTTCCTTTTGAAATGGGCCCTCTTGAAATTCTATGCTAACCACCTAGCTATGTTTTCCCCATACAATCTGCAGACATACTCCTAAACAGTCAGATGATCCTGCTTCCAATAAAACAGCCTAATTGCATTACAGAGTGGACAAGGAGAAGACAATTATTAATTATAATTATTAAACATTCTGAGGTTATCTCCTCAGTATGTTTTATGAGTTTACCACAAGAGGGAGCTCTCCCCTCATTTGTGAATTTTGTGTATACTATTACATAGTTACATAGTACAAAGTTACATAGTAGATGAGGTTGAAAAAAGACTTCCGTCCATCAAGTTCAACCTATGCTAAATTTAGACAACAGATACTTTATCCTATATCTATACTTATTGATCCAGAGGAAGGCAAACAAAATACCCCATTAAGGGGGAAAATGAATTCCTTCCTGACTCCAAGAATTGGCAATCGGATTAATCCCTAGATCAACATCCTTCCCATGTATACTTATTTGGTATATCCCTGTATACCTTTCCCATCTAAAAAGATGTCCAACCTTTTTTTGAACAAATCTGTTGTATCTGCCATCACAGTCTCCATGGGTAATGAATTTCACATTTTAACTGCCCTTACTGTAAAGAACCCTTTCTTTTGTTGCTGGTGAAATTTCCTTTCCTCCAACCTTAAGGGATGGCCCCGAGTCCTTTGTACTGCCCGTGGGATGAATAGTTCTTTTGAAAGCTCCTTGTATTGTCCCTGAATATATTTGTATATAGCTATCATATCCCCTCTTAGACGCCTCTTTTCTAATGTAAATAAATCTAATTTAGCTAGCCTCTCCTCATAAGTTAGAATGTTCATCCCCTTTATTAATTTGGTGGCTCTTCTCTGCACTCTCTCTAGTTCCATAATGTCTTTTCTTAGGATTGGTGCCCAAAATTGTACTCCATATTCAAGGTGTGGTCTTACTAATGCTTTGTACTCTAAAGGGGCATAATTATGTTTACTTCCCTTCCATCCATTGCCCGTTTGATGCAAGATAAGAGCTTGTTTGCCTTTGCAGCTACTGCATGACATTGCGTGTACTGGCTGATATGTGTGGTTGATTTGAAGTGCTGGTTGTTTAAAGTGTGTGCAGTTAGAACCAGAAGGAAAGGGAAGTACTGGGTATACTAGCAGGGGTGGCTGTTTTTTGGGACTGTGCAGTGGGTTAATCTATTTTTAAAGTGTGCTGTAATTTGAAACCTGTAACTTTTTTTTCCTTTTCTCCTGCCTGAGGCAGAGTGGGTGTGGTTTGTTAATTGGCTGGCCTAACACCTGCAGTGGGTGGGGTTAGTTAATTGATAACCTAACAGGTGTCCCTATTTAAACAGAGGCTTCTAACGAATCCTGAGCTTGCGTGTACTGACTGATATGTGTGGTTGATTTGA
Organism: Ascaphus truei; assembly: GCF_040206685.1. NCBI lineage: Eukaryota > Metazoa > Chordata > Amphibia > Anura > Ascaphidae > Ascaphus > Ascaphus truei. The sequence continues at coordinate 256,098 of NW_027456795.1, read as the reverse complement.
AGTGCTGGTTGTTTAAAGTGTGTGCAGTTAGAACCAGAAGCAGTGCTGGTTGTTTAAAGTGTGTGCAGTTAGAACCAGAAGCAGTGCTGGTTGTTTAAAGTTTGTGCAGTTAGAACCAGAAGCAGTTTGAACAAGGAAGCGGTTAAACAAGGTATAGTTATTGAAGTACAGTCTACTGTTAGTACTTCTAAACTTCATAGTTGCTAGAATGAGCAGGATTGAAAAGGCCACTCAATGCACATCTTGCCACATGTATGTGCACTTGGAGCAGCTGTTCCAAGGAGCATACCGCTGTGAAAAGTGTGAGCAGCTGGTCTCTTAGAGTCAGAGATTGCTGATCTTAAGAGGCAACTTGAAATATTGAGGGACATTGGAAATCTTGAAAGGGAATTAGAGCTCACTGAGCAGGCCCTTGCTTCGACTAGTGGTGCAGATGGTGGCGCTGTTAGTGAGGAGCAGGTAGGTAGCTTGGTTGCTGTTAGTGAGGAGCAGGTAGGTAGCTGGGTGACAGTTAGAAGGGGAAGCAGGGGCAATATATAGTTACATAGTAGATGAGGTGGAAAAAAGACGTACGTCCATCAAGTTCAACCTATGCTAAATTTAGACAATAGGGAGAGGCAGGTCGTTTCTGAGCTGACACATCCCAATAGATTTGCCATGTTGAGTGAAGATATTGGGAATGTTGGGACAGAAATGGCAAGGCTGTGGGAGACTAATTCCTCTAGCAGCCAGGGGAATAGTTCCTCCAGCACAGAGGGACTCAGGATGCTCAGATACAATTAAAGATTGTGGTGGTAGGGGACTCCATTATTAGGGAGGTAGATAGGGCAATCTGTTGCCAGGACCGCATGAACCGAACAGTTTGTTGTCTCCTGGGTGCTCGGGTTCGGCACATTGCGGATCGGGTAGACAGATTGTTGGGGGGGGCTGGGATTGACCCGGCGGTCTTGGTACACGTTGGCACCAATGACAAAGTTAGAGAAAGATGGAGGTTCCTAAAAAATGATTACAGGGATCTAGGCCAAAAGCTTAAGGCAAGGACCTCCAAGGTAGTATTTTCTGAAATACTACCAGTGCCATGCGCTACCGCAGGGAGACAGTCAGAGATCAGGGAGGTTAATGCATGGCTAAGAAAGTGGTGCAGGAAGGAGGGGTTTGGATTTATAGAGCACTGGGACTCCTTTTCTGAGAGGTGCCATCTATATTCTAGGGACAGATTGCACCTCAATGAAGAGGGATCTTCTGTGCTAGGGGGGAGAATGCTAAAAAGGTTGGAGGAGATTTTAAACTAGGATGGAGGGGGGAGGGGAATGAAATAGATAATGAACTAAATGGAATAGATGAGGATACAATGTGGTATGGAGGTAGAATGGGGTAAGTGCAAGTTTGACAAGCAGTGAGACACCCATAGTAAATACAGATAATACTAGAAAACTTCTAAAGACTAAACCAAGTGGGCGCAGAAAGGAAGGAGCAGATAAGATAATAGTACAGGCTGAAAAAAAACTGAAATGCATGCTTGCTAATGCAAGAAGCCTGACAGATAAAATGGGGGAGCTTGAATTAATAGCTGCAAGGAAGCAGTATGATATCATAGGCATTACTGAAACATGGTGGGATGAAACTCATGACTGGACAGTTAATTTAGAGGGTTATTCTCTTTTACGGAAGGATCGAACAAATAGAAGGGGAGGTGGAGTATATCTATATGTTAAACCAGATCTTAAACCTATTATAAGGGATGATTTCTATGAAGGGAATGATGAAAATGTAGAGACTTTGTGGATAGAAATTAGCAGTGGAGGTAAAAGTATAAAGAAAATGTTTGTGGGAATATGCTATAAACCACCAAATATCTGTGAGATTGAGGAAGCTAAAATACTTTTGCAAATGGAGAAGGCATCAAAACTGGGTCATGTTTGCATAATGGGGGATTTTAATTATCCAGACATAGACTTTGGCAATGAGATTAGCGTTACAATAAAAGGGGACAGGTTTTTGGGGGTGCTTAAAGACAATTATATGACCCAAAGTATTGAGGAACCAACCAGGAGAGGGGCAGTTCTGTATTTGGTCATATCAAACAATGTAGAAGTAATAACAAATATTCAAGTCCTGGAACATTTGGGTAACAGTGAACATAACATGGTCTCATTTGAAATAAATTATCAAAAACCAGATTACTTGGGGTCAACAAAGACCTTCAACTTTGGAAAGGCAGATTTGAATAAACTGAGGTCTAATCTAGTAGTAATACAATGGGATGATGTTTTTGCAGGGAAAAATGTAGAAGATAAATGGGCAGTCTTTAAAACATTGTTAGAAAAGCACACTTATCAGTGTATACCCTTGGCTAAATAAACAGGTAGGGGAGGAAATGGACAAGAAGAGGAAGGCGTTTAGATTCTTTAAGTCAGGAGGGACAGAGACATCGTATCAGAATTATAAGGAATGTAACAAAAATTGCAAAAGGACAATCAAATTAGCAAAAATGGATAATGAAAAAAGGATTGCAATAGAAAGTAAGGTCAACCCTAAAAAATTCTTTAAATACCTTAATAATAAAAAAATGAGAAAAGAAAATATAGGACCCTTTCAGTGTGAGATGGGTAGGCAGATTATTGGAGATAAGGAAAAAGCTGAGGTATTAAACAAATTCTTTGCCTCTGTGTTTACCAGGGAAGAATTAAGTTCAATAGTAGTGCCGCAGGAGGAAGCCACAACCTCCATATTAATGAACAATTGGTTAACTGAGGAAGAAGTTCATAAGCGACTTGAAAAAATTAAAGTTAATAAGGCACCTGGCCCCGATGGCATACATCCAAGAGTTCTTAAGGAGTTAAGCTTAGTAATAGCAAAACCATTACATTAAATATTCAAGGACTCCATTTCCAGAGGCTCAGTACCACAAGATTGGCATAAAGCAGATGTGGTGCCTATATATGTATATATATATATATATATATATATATATATATATATACATAAGCCTGACTACAATAGTAGGGAAACTACTTGAAAGTTTAATACGGGATAATATTCAGGAATACCTAATGGAAAATAAAATTATTAGTAATAGTCTGCATGGATTTATGAAGGATAGATCTTGCCAAACTAACCTTATTTGTTTCTTTGATGAGGTAAGTAGGAATCTAGACCAGGGTAATGCTGTTGATGTGGTCTACTTAGATTTTGCAAAGGCTTTTGATATGGTTTCACACAAGAGGTTGGTGTACAAAATAAAGAAAGTTGGACTCAGTAATAATATATGCACCTGGATTGAAAACTGGTTAAAGGACAGACAACAGAGGGTTGTCATAAATTGAACTTTTTCAGGTTGGGCTAAAGTCGTGAGTGGAGTACCTCAAGGATCGGTACTCTGACCCCTGCTTTTTAACTTGTTTATTAATGACCTTGAGGTTGGGATCGAGAGCAAAGTTTCCATCATTGCTGATGATACTAAATTGTGTAAGGTAATAGAATCAGAGCAGGATGTAATTTCTCTTCAGAAGGACTTGGAGAGAGACTGGAAACGTGGGCAGGTAAATGGCAGAAGAGGTTTAATACAGATAAATGTAAGGTTATGCATTTGGGATGCAAGAATAAAAAGGCGACTTACAAATTAAATGGAGATATATTGAGGGAATCCTTGATGGAGAAGGATTTAGGAGTGCTTGTAGACAGCAGGCTTAGCAATAGTGCCCAATGTCATGCAGTAGCTGCAAAGGCAAACAAGATCTTATCTTGCATTAAACGGGCAATGGATGGAAGGGAAATAAACATAATTATGCCCCTTTACAAAGCATTAGTATGACCACACCTTGAATATGGAGAACAATTTTGGGCACCAATCCTAAGGAAAGACATTATGGAACTAGAGAGAGTGCAGAGAAGAGCCACCACATTAATAAAGGGGATGGGCATTGTAACTTATGAGGAGAGGCTAGCTAAATTAGATTTATTTACATTAGAAAAGAGGCGTCTAAGAGGGGATATGATAACTATATACAAATATATTCAGGGACAATACAAGGAGCTTTCAAAAGAACTATTCATCCCACGGGCAGTACAAAGGACTCAGGGCCATCCCTTAAGGTTGGAGGAAAGGAAATTTCACCAGCAACAAAGGAAAGGGTTCTTTACAGTAAGGGCAGTTAAAATGTGGAATTCATTACCCATGGAGACTGTGATGGCAGATACAACAGATTTGTTCAAAAAAAGGTTGGACATCTTTTTAGATGGGAAAGGTATACATGGATATACCAAATAAGTATACATGGGAAGGATGTTGATCCAGGGATTAATACGATTGCCAATTCTTGGAGTGAGGAAGGAATTAATTTTTCCCCTTAATGGGGTTTTTTGTTTGCCTTCCTCTGGATCAATAAGTATAGATATAGGATAAAGTATCTGTTGTCTAAATTTAGCATAGGTTGAACTTGATGGACGGAAGTCTTTTTTCAACCTCATCTACTATGTAACTATGTAACTATGTAACTATTGCTAAGCCTGCTGTCTATATTTATTAATATCTCATTGAGAATAACACAAGTATATGTTATTGACAATTACTAATTATGGGGCATATAGCTGCGACCCATTTTATTCTCCAACATCTCCGAATTTTTTCGGAGATTTCTCCCGAATGCCACGCACTTCACCGCGTTCATGCCGCATTCATGTTGCATTCATGCCGGCATCACCGGCGGTTGATGTGTTTATTGATGTGTTTATTGATAATGGTTCGGATTTATTTGGTTGCAATTCTTCGCGTATCCGCCAGGTGACAGATATTCATGAATTGTAATGTGCATGCGCTTCCGTAATGTGTCGACTTGCAGGTGTTTAAAAAAATACCACAGTGGTCCATTGTAAATTGACCTTGGTACTGAAGAAGTTACAATAATGTATCAATTTAGGCTTTTCATATTAAAAAATAAATGCACAGTGTCTGGTCTTGTTTTATTGTCCTGAGAGACCCGAGATGAGTGCACAACTGCAGTCCGTGTTCCAAAAACCCGACAGAACATCCGCTTATTTAATATGGGCCGCGATTAATGCAACAGATGATAAGATGGCAACAGTTGGTCAAATTTATCAGTATTTTATCGAAAACTATGACTTTTACAAATTTTCACTAGATGCTCATGTGTGAAAGCGTGCAATAAGGAAAAAGTTATGTAGCGATCCATGATTTTTTCGTATTGATCCCGATGTTATTGGAGGGTATTGGTGTGTAGCACCAGATTTTTCCCGTATCTTTGATCATGGAGACTTCAAAAGGCGAAAGGTCATGTTTAAACCAACTAAGAAACGTCAGTCGCAGGCAAGCAATGCACCAGCGACAGCGCCAGCTTCCAATAACGGTCTGACTGTCAGTGAAAACCTGGTGACCGGCAACCCTTGCTTTCTGTCCCCGCCTGGATACCTGCAGCCTGAGCCGGATTTCGCGTACAGATTCCAGAAAGCTTGCATGTACCAAAGCGATTTCCAGCCTCATCAGCTGACTACAGGTGTAGTAGTCCCGCTGTCACCTGTCAACTAATACGGGACTGGCAGTGGCTCGACGCCAGCTGATTGGCAAAGTCTATGGTGAGTAATTGTCACGCCTGTATGCCTGCAGACCAAGCTAAACCCCAGTACTGAGGTGGGAACGGTATGATACCACACACCCACAGCAGTGGGAGCAAGCCCGGAGTGTGGTATAGAGTTGCTTGGCCTGTTGAAAAAGTTGTTAGCATATACTTGCAATGCTTGGGGATTGTCCGTGAGAATAGTCGTGTCCGTTAGCCAATGTTCAGGGGATCCAGAGAGTAGAATCGTCAGTGAGCAAGCCAGGTCCTAGGAAGCCAGAGGTCAGCGAAGTCGTATGCGTAGCAGGGTTCAAGGGGTTACCAGAGAGCAGAGTAGTCCAGGGAGAGCAGGGGTCAAAGCCAGGGAAATCCAAAATAACACAGGAGCAGGTATTCACAGGAGCACAGAGGGAGCACAGCATAGGACAGGTAACACACAGGGAAACAGGAACTATGCAGAGCGAGGAAGAGGTGGACAGACAGGGATTATAAAGGGAGGTGCACCAATGGTAGAGAGGGGAGGAGTAGAGAGCAAAGTGGGAGAAGCAAGAGATAGGTCAGGGAGAAAAGAGGAAGAAACAGAAGGGGCAGTCCTGGGAATGACCTGAACAGCTTGGGAGGCGGAGACAGGGAAATCCCGATAAGGAGAGTCTGTAAGCTGGGGATGCACGTGCACAGACTGCAACACAGGTGCAGCCCGCACGGAGCAGGGAAAGGCAGCAGGAGGGGGACGGAGCAAAGCAGAGGGAAACGTGGGCGAGGACTGTGCCCCTGCGATGGCAAGTAAGGGCAGAGAGGAGCATGCACGTGCGTCCCCCATGGGCAGAAGGGGCGCATGCACCGGACGCATCACAAGGCGCATGGAACGCCGCGCTGCGGGCACCACAGGCGGAGGCGGCAACGGGACGGATGGCTCCACAGGGGAAGATAAGGGAGCTACCGTGGGGGAGAGGGAGCAGGGAGGATTATGTCAGGGACCTGCGGGGAACGCGCTGCGGCAAGGGGGGAGAGGTAGACGGTGAAGGAGAGAAGTGAGAAGGGGCAGGAAGGATAATGGGAGATGGGAGAGAGGGAGAGGGAGAGGAAGAGGAAGGTATCTCCTGAGTCGTCACAGTAATGTTGCCGTATTTTATTCTGTTTTTGAAATATCAATATCAATGCAGAGTCAAGCGATTCTCCTGTAAGCAATATCATTGGCTGAGCAGCTTCTACAGTAGATACTGAGCAATTGGTGGAAAGCTAGGTACATGCGCATTGGAACCTTCTTGAAACGCATATGCGTGTCATCACATCGACAGTAGGCACATGCGCATGTGAACAGGAGACGCCCCCCCCCCAGAAAATTATTGGTGGGACTGACTGTGGGAAATTCTTTAGGGGACTGACTGACCATTACAGTAAAACTTGTACTTTTGTTTTTCCTGAGAAAAGAAAACTTTGTCATCTTATGCGGAAAACGGCAAATGGAGGGATTTCGATGGATAATATCGTTTTGTGTTACAATGCCTGCACATTGGTGAATCGGATTTTAAAAAAACACGTACCGGAGTCAACACTTTAGTGGCCGTTGTTATTGATTAGGATAGAATACTGTAACTGAGAGCTTCATAGAAAACCTGAAACAGTATGCTGTTGTTTTCAGACCGTACAGTATACAATACTTTTTTATATATATATATATTGTCTAATAAACCTGAAAGCTAAAAAGTATGCATTTATTCTACATGTATTCCAGTACATATGTGTATTCTATAACTGTTCCTGGAAATGGAGACCGCGCTCGTCTGGGATCTTCAGGGAGATTCCTCTGGAAGGCCTCCTCTCCCGCTGCTCCTTCTCCCTCCGGTGATCAGCCGGTCACAAACAGTCCAATGCAAAAATAGAGGGGAGGTGGAGCGCAAAGAAAGAAAATACCAGGGTGAGATAGGGTCAATTTATTGTAACAACAAAGCACAGTATTACTTACAATTGGTAAAACAGCAGCATGTAGATGCTCCCACAGAAAACTGGTCTGCGTCTGTTTGGTTACCCCCGTCCTGGCTGCGACACACTGCTTCAGTCACACAGGGTCCTTGACCCGGAACCGGAAGTGTAGCAACCAATAGTGATAGGCGGGCTCTCCGACTGTGGCAAAGGCTATGGCATTAGCAACAGCCACTCGAGAGTGACGGGGGGATATCAGCAAAAACAGAAGAAGGGGAGATTCTAACGTGCTAAAAATGCACTCCTACCCAGGAGTGCAACATAAAAGTATTGAATAACCCTCAACGCGTTTCGCGCAGTACAGCGCTTCGTCAGGAGGTATTAGGGTATTACAGGAGGTGGTCTTCTATAGGTCACCACCTGATTGCCCAACACAAATTACATGTGTCAAACACAAATTACATGTGTCAAACATACTTCTAAAATACTTCCCAATGGTGAATGTGACTTATACAGAAACACAAAACATATTACATATAAATAATGACTACAAAAATCCTGATATAAACTCTAAAAATACATGTCTACCTACACTCACAACAATAATCCAATTAATGATTAAAATATGATTATAAGTTGATAGCTGCCCATTTTTTATCACTGATATTGCTTTTTACATACTAATACAATTAAACCTTAAAAAGCATATATCTCCTAAACGTACGAAGCAATATTAAATTAAAATAGAATAGAATTATTTAAAATATCCACATCTAAAATTATCTGTACCTAAAATTCATTATTAAGATGAATCCACATCCAGGATTATGATTGGAATGATTGTAATTTTCTTTTATTATTAATTATTTAAGGAAAGGGTTTAATTCTATCATCTCGTTAAGGCCACCTGGGATTTTACTTTTCAAGGTATAGATCCAATATTGTTCTCTTTGGAGTAATTTTAGTTCTCTATTGCCTTTCCTAATATCTCTTTGTACAACCTCCAAACCTCTAAAATGTAAACCCTTAGTTTCCCCATTATGTTGCTCTAAAAAGTGCATGGCCAGGTTGTGTACTTTTCTCCCTGATTCGATATTTCTTTTTGCATTTTTTATACCATTAATGTGTTCTCCAATCCTTACTTTTAGTGGGGGGATGGTTTTACCGATATAGTATTTTTTGCACGGGCAATCTATTATATAAACTAAATGGCTTGTTTGGCATGTAATGAATTGATTTATTTTGTATTCTAGTCCAGTCTGATGGTCTTTAAAAACTTTCTCTTGGGACATATATGGACACATCACACATTTGCCACATTTATAGTTGCCCATTGGTTTTCCTAAAAAACTTTTGTTTGCAACAGATTTTCTCTTTGATTCTTTTAAGAGGCTTGGTGCTAAAATATTTTTAAGGTTTTTGGCCTTCCTAAAAACTACTTTCGGTTTATCAGCTAATTTGTTGTTAAAAACAGGGTCCATTAATAAAATATTCCAATGTTTATTAATTAGTGTCCTTATCTTTGATTCTTGTTTAATAAAATCTGTAATAAAAAAAGGTGTGGAATTTTCTTGGACTTCTGATGTCTTATTCTTTGGTATTAATAAATTGGATCTTTGTCTAGTTCTACTTTTCATTAATGATTTTTGTAAAATCTCCTTTTTATATCCCTTATCTATAAATCTCTGTGTTAAAATATTTGTTTGATCATCACAGTCCTTTTGTTCAGAACAATTCCTACGTATCCTTAAAAATTGTCCATAGGGGATATTATTGAGCCAATTCACAGAATGATTACTCGTATAATCTAGATAGGAATTTGCATCCACCTTTTTAAAAAATGTCTTGGTGGTTATTTTGTTTCCTATGGCTTTTAATTGTAAATCTAAAAAATTAATTTCTGTTGTGCTAATATCACCACTAAGGACTATATTACGATCATTACTGTTTAGGAATAGAATGAATTCATCTAGGGCTTCTTTTGATCCAGACCAAATCAGTAGAATATCATCTATGTATCTACCGTAGTAAACCAATTGTTCACGATATGTATTGTTGGCCCACACATAGTCTTCCTCCCATAGTCCCATAAAAAGTCCATAATTGGGAGCGAACCATGTGCCCATTGCTGTGCCATTGGTCTGGATATAAAAGTCACCCTCGAACATAAAATAGTTGTGTTGTAAAATGAATAAAATACTGTCTAAAATGAATTCTTGCTGCGTACTTGACAATGTATTTTGTTTATACAAAAAATGGGCAACCGCATTTATCCCCAAACCATGTTGAATACATGTATACAGGGAACTGACATCTAATGTGGCCCAGATAAAATGATTTTCCCATACAATCTCATCCAGAGAGTTGAGCACATTTGTACTATCTTTAATATACGATGGGAGAGCCGCAGTCAAAGGGGCTAAAAAAGCATCTACATATTTAGACAAATTCGCAGTGAGGGAATCTATACCGGATATGATCGGTCGCCCTGGAGGATTAATCAGTTTTGTGAATTTTGGGGATATGGTACATGATCGGTACTCGTGGGTGTGAAGCAAAAATGAATTTGAATTCCTGGGCATTTAAAATACCTTTCTGTCTGGCATCCAGTAAAAAAACTCTCTAGTAGTCTCAAAAATTCTTGTGTTGGATCCGACCTCAAAGTAGCATATGAGATAGAATCCCCAAGTAATCTTTTTGCTTCACCTATATACTCCTCACGATTCTGTAGTACTATCCCCCCTCCCTTGTCTGCTTGTCGTATTTTTAGTTCTCCATTTGTATTTAAACTTTTTATCGCTTCTCTCTCTGTGCGTGTAAGGTTATCATGAACCATATGATATCTGTTGTTGTGACATAAATTGCGGATGTCTTGCTCCACTAATTTACTAAACAGTTCTATATAAGGTCCCTTTGACTCATATGGGTAAAAAATGGATTTCGGCTTTAAGCCTGTATGTACCGAATTTTTACTCAGGTCACTTTCCTCGTATAAATCTAAAAGGTTTTGATAAGTGCTATCATGGGTATTGGAGGACGGTGGAAGTTGGCAGTCATTTGGGTACACATTAGTTTCATTGGCATGGATCGTAATGTTACCCAAAAAATCATCCATATTGCTACCAAAAAAATCAATCCATTCCCCAGGATTATCAGTCCCAGTTGGTAGGGTCAGATCCTGGCCTAATATCACCCTTCCTTGGTTGGAGATAGGCTCTTGACTTTGGCCAAATGTACCACTATTGGAATAGACCTGTGTTTTGGCATAATGTCTTTTTAATGTCAATTTCCTTATAAATTTTTGTAAGTCAATATATAGGCCAAACTCATTGGGCCTGTTCACTGGGGAAAATGATAGCCCTTTACTAAGCACACTGACTTGGGATGCTGAAAGTTGGAACCCTGATAAATTATATATCCCCTTGTCCTTTAAACTATCCTCTGTGACAGTGATGTCTGCGGACAAGGATGTCCTCTTGTCCCTCTTACCCCGACCACCCCTAACCCCTCTTTTTCCAAACCAAACAGACGCAGACCAGTTTTCTGTGGGAGCATCTACATGCTGCTGTTTTACCAATTGTAAGTAATACTGTGCTTTGTTGTTACAATAAATTGACCCTATCTCACCCTGGTATTTTCTTTCTTTGCGCTCCACCTCCCCTCTTTTTTTATTCTATAACTGTACAGCATGTATTGTTTTAATACTCTTGTGATGTACTGAGCATGCCTACAGTATACAGTACAGTACTGTACAGTATGCCTGGACAGTATGCCTTGACAGTACTGTACAGTATGCTCTAGAAACACTGTATTTTGTTACAGTATAAATGGAGACAATGGAACAATTTAAAACAAATCAACATTTTCTTTTATTGGTGGCGTAAGTACAAACGAAAAAGAAAGACGGTGTGAAACAGCGCTAATTAAACAGATGAAAATTATAACACTTAAATAGTGTACCTAGATGGCAGTGAAAATCAGGCAGCCTGGCAAAAAATGACAGTACAGTCAAACAACGAACATAGAAAAAAAGGGGATAACCGGTGCCTTTAAAGTCCATATAGTGAATAACAACCAATCACTTGGAATGTCCCAATACTGTCCTTATGATGAATGGGCAGAGATGAGATGAATAGATAATTCACACCATGCAGCAGTAAATATGTGGAGAAAAATAAACAAATTATAGTGCAGTATGCCAATCAATGTTGATAAAAACAATGAACACTAACAACACAAAACACACATGACAAACAAACAAGACAATTGCTAGCAAGGCTTAAAAATATACAAAGCTATTTAATAACACATATACGTGGTTCCGGAGGATAACAAACAATTGCAGCAGGTCCAGAGGGGTAAAATTGAGACCCTACTTACAACACAATAGTTGAATGCAGGCAATTGAGATGAAAACCACACTGGTAGTCTAGTGGTGACCGGAGCTCCTTTCCATGCGTCCCTTCGTGCTCAGCGTGAATGATGACGTCACTGGAAGGCGGGACTTCCGGGCGGATATGACATCACACGCCACAGGACTTTCTGGAACAATGCTCCCTTCTCTTTTCTTCCCCCTTAGACCTGGATCGGCTGCTAAAACAATGTCCTCCTTCGCCAAAGACAGCTTCACAACAAATGAATAACTTCTCAACGCGTTTCGTGCGCGTGCGCGCACTTCTTCAGGAGAAGTGATGACACTAACACTTGATGGTATATATACACACTGACTGTGATTCAATTGGATAATTGCATAATTAATTCTTACCACAGCAATTGCCATGGTCATGGCATCACAAGAAACAAGCCCTACTATACATTCAACAATCAACACAATACAAAGAACATAAAACATTAAAATATCAATGTAATATAAAAGTCATATTAAAATTTACTCATTAAAAAAAAAAAAAATGAACAAAGAAGCATTTAGAGGACGAACTGAATGGTTTCATAATTACAAAAAGGCATTCAATTCAAAGTCTATGTTCAGGCCTCTTGGAGATAGTGTTTTTAATTCATATATCCAGTATGCTTGACCAGGGAGGCTGCGAGGGACCCCCTCCCCCTCCCACTTGGAAACCGGTACCCACGTATAACAGACGAGTAATGACAGACTCAGTTTGGAGGTATAAAAGGCCGCGGCTTTGTTTATTAACAATCATAATACTGGAGTAAGCGCTAGTCCAAGCCAGAGTGGGGTCAGGGGGTCAGCCAGGCTTTGGCCTGCTGCCCCCGTACCCGGCCGACCCCTAAAGAGCCGGCCGTTGTCGCGAGTGGGTTCCCGGGTGTCACGTTAGCTTGACCCCGCCCAATCGCTCCTACCCCCGGGCGACGCCCGCCCCGAGCCCATCTGGCAAGGACAAGCACTTACCCCCGAACTGCCGCCACTCACGGCTCTATTTAACCCTCCTTAAATTAGACCGTGCCGCCAACCCCGCAAGGACCCTCTCCAGCCCCTCCTGCAAATCGTTATTGAACATAGCAGGGCCATGTGCTGAACAGGAAGTGGGGTTACCCATACGATAGCGGGAGCGAAGTGCTGAAAAGGAAGAGGGATTACCCATGCCCTACCAGGGCCTGCGCTGAACGGGAAGTGAGATTAACCCCTACGAGCGTTATACCTCTGCCTGCAGCTTAACGCACCGTATACTCCACGTCGTCCTGAATGTAGCCTGTAACGCTGAACCCATACAGCACCTGAACCCCAAAGGCAGTATATACACACCCCTATGCTCCGCGCAATGGCCCGAAGCCCAGCATGCAGCATATACGCCATATAATCCAAACCCATCATGTAACGCGCATGTGGTCTATACACATTATATTCAGAACCCAGCCCATAACCGTGATCGCAGTGTATGCCATATAATCCAAAATACGGCCCGCCACCACGCCTGCGGTACCGTATACACCCCTGTCACCAATACCGCACATTATAATCCTGACTGCAGCATATATACCCGTTATAATCAAATACGGCGCGTACCCTTGAATGCAGTATAACCGCTATACCCGCCATGTAACCCACTTAAAGCACGTTATAACACTGAATGCAGCATCTATACACACCTTATAATCCAAATACCGCAGCATATATACACTTTATAATCCAAATACCGCCGTAACCGTGAATGCCGTATATACTCTATAAACTACCTTATAACACTGAATGCAGCATACAGTATAAACACTTTTTAATCCACACGCAGCACCTACCCTGAATGCAGTATATACACTATGTACGCCATGTAACCCCATTACCGCACATTACCACGCTGAATGCCGCATAAATACACCTTATACTCCACATGCCGCACGTAACCGTGAATGCAGTATATACACTATATAAGCCATGTAAATCAATTACAACACCCTATAACCATGAATGCCGCATATGCACACTTTATACTCCACATACCGCACTTAACCCTGAATGCACTATATACCCTATGTACGCCATGTAACCCAATTCCGGCACATTATAACACTGAATGCAGCATATATACGTTTTATAATCCCCACACAGCACTTAACCCTGAATGCGGCATATACACTTTGCACGCCATGTTACCCTATTACAGCACATTACAACACTGAATGCAGAATATATACACCTTATAATCCACATACAGCACTTAACCCTGAATGCGGCAAATACACTTTGCACGCCATGTAACCCAATTACAGCACATTACAACACTTGAATGCAGCATATATACGCCTTATAATCCACATACAGCACGTAACGTTGAATGCGGTATGTACACTATGCACGCCGTGTAACCCAGTTACCGCACCTTATAACGGCGAATGCAGCACCTACACACACCCTATCGTACAGAACGCAACTACGAGTGCAGTATACCCGCTATATACACCATGTCACCCCATCCAAACCGTGGGTGGGTGGGGGTGGGGGGGGGGGTTGTTGCGCTGTGCCTCTCCTCCTCCCTCTGGCCCCCCCTCCCCCGCCCGCCGAGCGGGCCAGCCGCAGAGGCTGATGGAGGGAGAGCCACGTGGCCAGGGAATCCCCAAACAAATAAGTCATTAATACGCCGGCAATGGGATCCCCCCGTTCCCCGGAGGCCCCCCCTCCCCGCCCGCCGAGCGGGCCAGCTACCCAGGCTGATGGAGGGAGAGCCACATGGCACGGGGGATCCCCAAACAAATAAATAAATAACATAACACGCCGGCAAGGGGATCCCCCCCGTTACCCGGAGGCCCCCCCTCCCCGCCCGCCGAGCGGGCCAGCTACCAAGGCTGATGGAGGGAGAGCCACGTGGCACGGGGGATCCCCGAACAAATAAATAAATAACATAACAAGCCGGCAATGGGATCCCCCCCCGTTACCCGGAGGCCCCCCCTCCCCGCCCGCCGAGCGGGCCAGCTACCAAGGCTGATAGAGGGAGAGCCACGTGGCACGGGGGATCCCCGAACTAATAAATAAATAATACGCCGGCAAGGGGATCGCCCCCGTTACCCGGAGGCCCCCCCTCCCCGCCCGCCGAGCGGGCCAGCTACCAAGGCTGAGGGAGGGAGCGCGCGGTAGGGGGATCCCCCGTGGCAGCACTCCCCGGCCGCCTCGCGACCGTCCCCTGGACAGCCATAGCGGAAGCGGAAGGGGACGCTGCGATCGGGCCCACAGGGAGACTACGAACTCACCTGGAGGAGAGGAGAGGCACTGAACTAACTTCGCAGCAGACCGGGAGCAGAATGGAAGATTCAGCTCCCGGCTGCCTCTTTTGTAATGCCCTGGGCCTGCCCCTCCCCCCAGGGAGGGGGGGGGGCCGCGACGACGGCCCAGAGGTCCCAGCAAGGCGAGGGGGAGGGGGCTTGCCCCCTGGTCATGGGCTTCCCTCGCCTAATTGGCTGGAGGGATTGCTTCACGCATACTGGCTTGTTTCAGTCTACTACCACCTCTCAAGTTTGCCTGAACAACCTCAATAGCCTGACATAGCAAACCTTTGGGGTTTTTATTGTGACACATAAGAAAATGGTGAGAGACACTATGTGTGACTAGTCCCTTTTTAATGTTATAGATGTGCTCATAAATACGCCTCTGAAATGTTTTCCTAGTTCTGCCAATATACTGCAAGCCACATGGGCATTGAAGCAAGTATATCACAAAAGTTGATTGGCAGTTTATAAATGTCTTGATGGGATAACATCTAGAGGTTACATTTGATATGAACTGTTTAGCATTATTGCTATAAGAACATGCTACACATTTCGCACATGTAAAAAAACCTTTTATATTCCCTGCATGTTTCTTTTTTTGTTGGTTTATCGGACAGCCCGGGGCTAACTTAGATTTTAAATTATTAGCCTTAGAGAATATGATTTGTGGTTTATTTGGGAGTATCTCCGCCAGAACATCATCTTTCAATAGGATCGGCCAATACTTGTTGAATATCTGCTTAATCTTAGGTGCCATCTCATTATATTGAGTAATAAAAACAACTTGATTATTACACCTTTTTCTTGTGTCCTTTTTCTTATGTTTAAGTAAAGTGTCTCTTTGTATATTATTGACTTGTTCGAATGCTTCATCTAAGAGACTCTCCGAATATTTTCTCTCAATGAATTTACTTTTTAGATCTTTGGCCTGGATCTTAAACATCTCATCTTCAGAGCAATTGCATTTAAGACACACCAACTGACCCTTAGGAATATTTCGTAGCCACTGTGGGTTATGCTGAATATCAGCACGCAAGTAATTATTGGCTTGTACTGGCTTGAAAAAAGTTTTAGTGTGGAGTGAATTTTGACTAATATATATGTGAAGGTCAACAAAATCAATGTGCTCAGTGCTAAAATTACAAGTGAATTTAAGATTGAAATTAGATAAAGATAAACCGGCGCCAAAAAGAAGGAAAATCTGACCAAATATAGTCCAATTCAAAGGGTTGGGATGAGTTCCATGGAAGTGTCCTCAATGCAATCTCAGACAAACAAACATATAAGACCACAACATAAAAGAGAAGAAAAGAGAAAAAAGATCATAGTGCAACTAAATACAAACAACAAATCACTGATATAGTATACAGATATAGACAGTAATTTAATATAATTAAAAATACACATAAAAAAACAACAAACAATTGCTTGTTGGGCAGGGAACACACTGCAGACGAGTGAGGCAGCTGGTGGTGTGATACCACGGGAGAGGAGCTTCCCTGCGGTGCAGCAGCACACGGACGTTGTGGTGTATCCTCCTTCTATACCCAGGCCACGGAGGGCTGTGTGATTGATATACAGGCTTTAAATATTCAGCAGTGCTGTAAGTAGGGTTTCAGTTTTAGCCCCACTGGACGCCATCACTTTATTAGTGTGTTCCCAGCCCAACAAGCAATTGTTTGTTGTTTTTTTATGTGTATTTTTAATTATATATTAAATTACTGTCTATATCTGTATACTATATCAGTGATTTGTTGTTTGTATTTAGTTGCACTATGATCTTTTTTCTCTTTTCTTCTCTTTTATGTTGTGGTCTTATATGTTTGTTTGTCTGAGATTGCATTGAGGACACTTCCATGGAACTCATCCCAACCCTTTGAATTGGACTATATTTGGTCAGATTTTCCTTCTTTTTGGCGCCGGTTTATCTTTATCTATTGTCATTTTTTGGTTTGTGTCACCTATTGTGCCTGGCAGCCTTTGCCTAATATTTTAGGAGTTTATATATTATTAGTTGTTATTATACACTAATTTTTGCATTTTAAGCATTAGCGCTGTTCCCACTGCCCTTTCCCTTTAAGATTGAAATTATTACAATTTAAATATGTGCAAAAATCAACCAGTGAGGCCTGACTACCTGCCCAAACAAAAACCCCATCATCAATGTAGCGCCGCCAGAGCACCAGGTTCGCCCCTAGAGGACAGTTGTTCCAGATAAAATCTTCCTCCCAACTGTCCATAAACAGATTGGCATAACTAGGGGTAAACCTTGTGCCCATAGCAGTACCACATTTCTGAATGTAATAGTGTGAATTAAACGTGAAATAATTGTGCGTTAAAATAAACCATATGCTTTCTACCTAAAAATTCCTTTTTATTAGTGACAAATTACTTTTATTTTCCAACTTGCGAGACACAGCTTGGCAGCCCATTTTGTGATCAATCACGGTATATAGAGATGTGACATCAGCAGTAGCCAATATATACCAAGGCTGCCATTTAAGATCTTTCAAAATTTGCAATATATGTGTCGTGTCTCGCAAATAGGATTTAACACCAGTGACTAAGGGTTGGAGGTGATGATCAACAAATTGTGAAAGATTAGAAGTCAGTGAAGAAATGCCAGAAATAATAGGTCTACCCGGTGGGGAAGTGAGACTTTTGTGAATTTTAGATATGAAATAGAAGAAAGGAGTGCATGGAAACGCAATAAACAAAAATTCAAATTCATCTTGGCAAATAGCCCCTTCATTCAAGCCAGTGGTCAGCAAATTCCCAAGTTCAGCCTTTAAATGCCCCAAAGGGTCAACTGTAAGGGGCAGGTATGTGGCCTTATCTCCCAATAATCTCATGGACTCTTGCATGTAGTAATCCTTGTCCATTACCACTATACCTCCACCCTTATCTGCAGACTTAATGACTATTGAGTCATTATTTTCCAAACTCTGAAGAGCTTCCTTCTCTTGAACGTTAAAATGATCGTGTCTAATTTTATAAGTTCTACATGAATTTTCCAAATCCATATTGACCATCTCCACAAAAGAGCTAACCAAATGTCCCTGTGAGAACTTTGGATAAAAAGTGGATGTTTTCTTAAAGCTCTTAGGTGGGGGACTGTCTGTAATGTTTATCAATTTCACAATTTGAGCAGGGGGAGAGGGGGTAGGGGGTGCGGAGGGGGTGGGGGTCGGGGGGGGGGGGAGGGGGGAGGGAGAGGGAAGGGAACTCATGAATTCTCAATATGTGAATGAAAAAGTCTTGACCATGCATGAACTGATGTTTTTACATAATGATGAAAAATACATTTCATGTTACAGAGAAAAATGTATATGCAGAGATCACAAAAACATGACATGCCCGTGTTGATTGTATAAATATACACAAAATTATTGTAATTAGAAACCAAACTACCAAGGTATCTTAATAATCCAAGAATGTCCACACATAGAATACCAATTTGATTGTCTGTACTATAGAACGGTGGTCCATGCAACTAAATTTGTTATGTTTAAATAACATTTTTTCCAAGACAGCATATATTTTATGGGAGTATTTATTTTGGCTGAGCTACATAGGTGAGCCATATATCAGGTACAATGGTTCCCAATGTAAAGAAAATATTATATATTATAGGAAATGTTTTATCTCCCAGTCGACGTTGATTCCTCTTGGTGTCATAGTGTCCATTGTGAAAATCCAGAACATTTCCTTTTGATTAAGGATGTTCTGGCGATCACCACGTCTAACTGGGGGTGGGATATGTTCTATCCCACTGAATGTCAAAAGGTCTAATTTCCCCTTTGGACATTCCAAAAAATGTCTTGCCACTGGGAACCTTTGATCTTTATTTTTTATACTTCTGATATGTTCCATTATACGGAGTTTTAATGGACGTATTGTTCTCCCTATGTAGCTCATACCACAACCACATGTCAAGATGTATATCACATAGTTTGTATTGCATGTGATAAAACTCCTCATTTGTTCAGACACAGATCAATTCATACATCAATCACAACAACTGGCCACTAGATTCCGCAATAGAGGATACTGCAAATTGGTATTCTATGTGTGGACATTCTTGGATTATTAAGATACCTTGGTAGTTTGGTTTCTAATTACAATAATTTTGTGTATATTTATACAATCAACACGGGCATGTCATGTTTTTGTGATCTCTGCATATACATTTTTCTCTTTAACATGAAATGTATTTTTCATCATTATGTAAATACATCAGTTCATGCATGGTCAAGACTTTTTCATTCACATATTGAGAATTCATGAGTTCCCTTCCCCACCCCTCCCCCTCTCCCTCCCCCCCCGTTCCCCCCATCCCACCCTTCCCCCCTCCCCCGCCCCCCCATCCACCTTCTCCCCCCCCCCCCCGCTCAAATTGTGAAATTGATAAACATTGATGAAAAAACATAGCAACATGTAACACATAATTAAATAGTCTGCTTAAAGGCTAATATTTTTCTGAGAACACAGAAAAAAACTCGAGATATAAACATACACTTCCGATTATGTTTAAATGTATCAGCTTTTGTAAGTGTGATTTACATTGTTATTTAATATTTCATAAGCAGTGAGGTAGTTAAATAAATAGGAAAAATGATAACAGATTGTGTATATAAATATATAGTCTTGGTATTATGATTGAGAGGAAAGTAATGTGACTGGAGCATTAGAGGGAACCCAAAGATCCACGTTAAGAACTGAACAGATAACACACAGCAGTGACAACGAGTATACTTTTAGGGAAGCCCCATTCATAGAGCAGCACTGCCAACGTGTGGTGATTTATGAACGGCAGGAATTTGTGTTACAAAATGTGTGTTACTTTGTATTCTTCATTATATTGGTAATATCCTTATATATTGCTATTACTTTAATTCATAATTGTGATTACTACACACTCTTGAACTATGCATACTCTACATGTGAAAATAATGAATTTATGTTTATAATTGATTGAAAAGCCTCAAAACCCCTGAATTTACTTGTTTTTAAACTTTATATTGTATAATGTTGCATGTTTTGCTATATACTATCTTTATTACCCGCAACATTGGAAGAGAGTGACTCTGTACACATTTTTGTATATTTTATTGCACATCTGCCACTCAAACCAAGACTTGCGGTTTTAGACTAGTTACATCCAACATTAACGGTAATTTAAGCACCATCTGTTTTTACTTTGCATTTTAATTGTTTCTATTGCGCATGTCCCTAATGCCAGAGTATCCCGCACGAACACACGCTAGCCATGAGTGCAGTCTCCTGTCATCTCGGGAGTACAGGGGTGCAGGGGTCTGTTCCCCTCCTCTTGGTTTTTAAATCCATGTTTAAATAAAGCATTTTTCAGCCCAGTCCAGCCGTTTGCAACTCTTTCCTGCACAGTCGTGCCTGCTGATCCATCCTTCCCCCTCGGCAAGGGTGATTTTCGTTTGTATCTACACACAGCAAGGAGCACACAGATCCGGATGAGAAAATTGACTTATGTGAGTACACCACGTTTACTATTTGAAAGTGGGAGCTTCCCCAGGTTCACTGGATCATATAGTTGCTGGATTTATATATAAGGGGTCTGGGCGGGTCCTAGGACTTCCCCCAGACATCCTTTTTTACCCTTGCCAGATCGTGTTCCATCTAGGGGTTAATTCATATAGCTCCACACAGCATTTCTATACAACAAGTGATCCGGATGCAGTATTTATTTTCATAAGTGGGTCATATGCTTTGTAGCACTAGTAATTCAGGGACTCTACCTCAATATTCCTCTGTTTCTTCAGGGCTAGTTTGCGGGCAAATTTATGAACATCAATGAACAAATTAAAACTGTTTGGCCCACAAACTTGGGCAAATGTTAAACCTTTATGCAGTACCTTTTTTTCAACATCAGTAAGTGGATATTGACTAATGTTGAATATGTTAGAATATTCTGTCTTTTTGCTTACTCGATTTCTACTAACACCTCCTCTTCTCCCTCTGACCCTGTATTTCTTTTTTTGTAGTTTGGAGGAGGTTGAGATTCTAGTGGAAGTTTCACAATTTCCACTTCTGGAAAAATGTGCTCTCTTTCCTTCCTCCATTCTAAAAAAGAGAAGTTGGAGGCGCATGCGCGATGGTGAGGGGAATAGCTGCCTAATCCAGTAGCTCCTACCCCCGCCAAAGCATTATTCAAAATAAGGCAAACCAAATTCAAAGTTCATATCTAAAATTCACTGCTACCGGCGACGGAACACATAGCGATGGCCCCGCCATCCACAAAAAAGAAGAACACGGGGGATCTCCGGAGATATTTGAGCAGATCCGATTCCAGAGACGGGAGGGCAGAAATGGCGCCCGGCTCAGCACCAGGATCGGGGTCGGAACGCGAGGAGGACTTGGAGGAGATGCCGGAACAGCGGCCCGTATGGCGCTGTGATTTCGACCGGTTATATAACGATATGAAATCGTTATTTAGAGCCGAAATACAAGAACTCCGGAAAGAGGTACAGGGCCTTGGAGAAAGAACCGGGGCCCTGGAAGACAAAATGATGGCTGTCTCCACAACAATCAAAAAATCTGAAAAGCGTTCCTCCCACCTGCAAAATCAAATTACAGAATTGGCCGAGCGCCAGGAGGATGCCGAGAACCGGGACCGCCGGAGTAACATCCGTATCCGCGGCATACCCGAGGACATAATGGAGATAGAAGAGTTCATCACAAGATGGATGGCGACTCTGCTCCCTGACACCCCGGTGGCAGAACTAATGCTGGATAGGTGCCATAGGGCCCTAAGGAGCAAGCCGCTGGCGAATGCACAACCGAGGGATGTGATTGCCCGGCTGCATTACTACCGCACCAGACAGGCAATCTTCACAAAAACCCAAGGGGACAAAGCTTGTAAATTTGAAGGTGTCTCCATGCAGCTCTTCCAGGATCTGTCCCCCCTGACCCTGGCCAGACGCCTGAAGTTACAACCGATCACCCGCCTCCTCAGAGACAGAGCTATTCGTTATCGGTGGACCTTTCCGTTTGGCCTACTAGTCATCAAAAACGGGAAGGCCACCTCGATGAAAAACCTAGAGGAGGGGGATGAATTCCTGCGCAGACTGGGGGTAACAAGCGGAGAAGCCATGAGCCCCCGGAAAGAGGCAGAACCGGACAATGAGTGGCAACAGGCCGGCACATCCCGGAAGACCCGAGTTACCACCGAGTCGGAGAAAGAGTGAACAAAACACGCTCTATCAAAATAAAATGTACATTGTAATGTTTGGTTGCCTACAAGTTATGGCGCAAAGTTTGGGTTAACCGGTCCGCTTGCATCTCGGAGTGCTGAGCAGCAGAATATGGTTCCATATTGCCACAACAGCACCTAGCTAGTAAGGGACATGAACACTCTACCCCATGGTTGCAGGCCAAACCTGAAAAATAAGAGACTTACCTGCAATCCCGGCGACAATGGCTGCCCCGCAACCCGGAAGAAGCGCGTGGCACGCACCAAGGGAAGATGGAGGCATCGCGACTCGTGGCGGGAAGAAAGCTGCATCGCCGGAAGAAGAAGAGCCCAGCGCGGGAAGACGCCAGCCTCCGTCGACATCCGGCTACTAAAGACCAAAGACCGGAAGGGCGTCACCGGATATGGCCGCGTGACCATCTTGGTAGAGGCGGCCTAATGGGGAAAAGAAGACGCACGTCATTCTGAAGCGCCAGAACCGCAGCAGGACCCGGAAAGACAGCTATCCCGGACAGAACGCAGGGTCATAAGACCCACACATAGCCCAGATACATAGCGATAGAACACCAAAGGAGGTAGGGGGAGGGAGAATATCCAATAAAGATAAGATAGACCCCGGTAGTACCACACAGAGGGCACCAACCGCGGAAGCAGTCAGAGGGGCGAATGACATAACAAACACAAGCACCCGAAGTAGGGGCCAAGAGGGGAGAGTCCCTACAATAGAAGGAATAGAGGGAAGGGATTAAAATACCCCTAGGCCCATAAGGGTAAATGGACGCGGAGGGATTGCACAGAGGGCATGAGCAGAGGGATAAGAAGAGTTCCCCACATAGATAGGATACACACAAAACAATTATGCCCGCGGTCCTTGAGATGCTGGACGATCGCATTGGCTATAACGGTTTGCCATAAACACTGGTTAAAAGCGGTGGGGGAGGGGGTGGTTGCCCTCTTACCGTCGCCATGAGTCTCCTCATGGATACTTGGGGGTTAGACCCCAAGGGATCCATGCAAGACCCCGGTGGGCCGGTGGAAACAGGTCAAGCTCACCCTGACAGGGTCAGAGGAGAGCCCACCCGAGCCGGAACCCCACAAGGGGCAGTTCAGGCATCCCAGGGGACTCGGTCCCCTGAAGTTGCCGAAAGTTACCAAGGTTTATTTGTTGTCTCCCCCATGTTCCCGATGTGTGTACCCCAATGTTTCTTCCCTGTACAGATGAGCAGTGTACAAAGCAGTTCACAGAACCACACTCTGAAGAGAATCGTGACCCAGATAGAAAGAGGTAACGCAGCACATCATACTGAAAACACCAATGGGTAAGGACTTTACTATCTTATCACATAACGTAAAAGGTTTTAATAGCCCCCTGAAAAGAAAACTAGCATTCACAGACTACCGACGACAGGACCCCGACATAATACTACTCCAGGAAACCCACTTCTCAAGGACCAGTTCCCCAAAGTTTCTGGATAACAGATATAGAACATGGCTCTCTGCGTCAGCCAATACAAAGAAAAGAGGTGTAGCAACTTTATTACACAACCGCCTTGCGTTTAACACAACTTTAACAAAAAAGGATAAGAATGGGCGCTTCTTAATACTAGTAGGCGATGTGGGAGGACAACCTCTCACAATAGCCAATGTATACGCTCCCAACGAAGGAGCTGATACCTTCTTTACAAAAATTTTTACAACCCTACATAGAGTGGCACAAGGCGGTATAATACTAGTTGGTGATTTCAACCTCACATTAGATCCTAAGGTCGACAGGTGCACACCCAGAGTACCGAAGCACACACAAAGCAGAGCAACGTGGACCCACGGTCTCAGGATAAACAGACTAGTAGATATCTGGCGGGAACAACATCCAGGAGAGAAGGAGTACACATTTTATTCACACCCACACGACAGATACAGCAGGATAGACTACCTCTTTGTGTCCAACAGAATGGTTTCGCAGATCTCCCATACGGGCATCCATGATATTTCATGGTCAGATCACGCACCCATTGAGCTGCGATGCACAGACTTCAAACTAGACAGACCAGGAGCGACATGGAAGCTTAATGAATTTCTTCTGAAAATCCCTGAAATTGAAACGGCAATAAGGGATAAAATCAGGGTCTATTTTGAGGAGAATGTCGGTAGTGTGACATCTCAATCTACCCTATGGGAGGCCCATAAGGCGACTCTTCGTGGAGAGCTCATAGGGATAGCAAGTAGGCGGAAAAAAGCAAGGGAAAATAAGATTAAGATTCTCCAATCCGAGTTAACAGCCCTTTCTGCCCTACACAAAACTAACAAACAAGCGCAGACCCTACAGGCCTGGCGCGACACCAAAACAAAATTAAATTTATTGATGTCCTCCCGAGCTGAGAAGGAGCTGACCTGGTCTAGGCGACAATTTTACGAGAAAGCGAACAAGCCAGATACCCCACTTGCCAATAAACTCAAAAATAATAACCGTAATTTCCATATTCAAGCCATTCGAACCAAGAAGGGTGACCTTACTTCTGATCCCAAACAAATCGTAGAGGAATTCAAAAATTAATATGAGACCCTGTATGATGGGGCGAAGGTCTCCCATTGCGAGAGCACTCATAGGCAGCTGAAGACATTTCTAACTGAGGCAAAATTACCCAGCCTGAGCAGATTGGAAAGGGAAGCATTACAGGAGGACTTTTCAGGTGAGGAGATATCAGAGGTAATAAAAGCACTAAAGCCATCCAAAGCCCCAGGCCCGGATGGTTGCTCTAATCTTTACTATAAAAAATTCAGAAAAACATTAGTACCTCACCTGGTCCGATTATTTAACTCATTTTTAGATGGTGCCCCTATCCCTAGCCAGATGCTCCAAGCGTCTGTAACAGTGATCCCCAAACCAGGAAAGGACCCAGCAGATTGCAAAAGCTACCGGCCAATATCTCTCATCAATTCAGACACCAAATTTTTTTCCAAATTACTAGCTAACCATCTGAATTCAGTCATGCCGAAGCTGGTCCACCCCGATCAAGTAGGGTTCATATGCGGAAGGCAAGCTACAGACAATACCAGATGGATAATAGACCTAATTGATTTGGCACATAGAAAACATATCCCGTCTATGGCATTGAGTCTGGACGCTGAAAAGGCCTTCGACCGCATCGATTGGCCCTATCTTACAGAGACGCTGAGAGTGTTTGGTATAGGGGGGAGAATGTTGGGCGCTATTCTGGCTCTCTATAGGGAACCGAAGGCGAAGGTCAGACACCAGTGCTTCCCATCGGAAGATTTCCCAATAAAGAGCGGCACAAGGCAGGGATGCCCCTGTCCCCACTTATTTTTGCATTATGTATAGAACCCCTAGCGGCACACATCCGCAACTCCCCCGATATAACAGGTATACAGATTAAAGATCAGTCACACAAAGTGGCCCTGTATGCAGATGACATTATACTAATGTTGTCCAAACCCCTTACCTCCCTGCCAAATGTTTTCAGCTTGCTAGACGAATTTAATAAGATTTCGGGTTTCAAAATCAATCAGACAAAGTCAGAAGCCTTAAATATCAACCTGCCAAAGGTCACAGAAAAATTAATCGAACTGAATTTTAATTTCAAATGGCAAGCCTCCTCCATTAAATATTTAGGTATCTATATAACCAAAGAATACAATGCCCTCTACAAGGCCAACTACCCCAGGCTAATTAGGACTCTGAAGGAGGATCTCCGGATCTGGTCAGGCCACACAATCTCATGGATAGGCAGGATCCAGTGCCTTAAGATGAATCTCCTCCCCCGAATCTTGTATCTGTTTCAGACCCTTCCGATACAAGTGATCAGAGACGACATCCTCCGTTTACAGTCCTCTATGGTGAAATTCGTCTGGGGTAATAAAAAACCACGTATAAAAAATAGCATTCTCACTAGGCCAACAGTTAGAGGAGGTTTAGGGGTACCTTGCTTGATATCGTACTTCAAAGCGGCACAATTAACCCAAATTATTCAGTGGCACATGCATCCTAGCCTGCGAAGATGGGTTGAGTTAGAAACAGCATGCTGTGACCCCGTAGAGATACAAGACCTAATTTGGCTACCCAAAAAGATATATCAGACCTTGAGTGAGCCGCTGGCCGCAGTGAATTGCTCGTTGGCTACTTGGGAGAACACCAAACACAAGTGTGCCCTGACAACCCAGCACACACTTATGACCCCGATTACGGGGAACCCTGATTTCGCTCCGGGTATGTTACGCAAGAACCTAGCGGTCTGGAAAGCAAAAGGCCTTACTAGGCTACTACACCTGGAAGGAAGCCAAGCTATCAAAACATTCGAACAAATTCGATCAGAAACAGAGATGCCCAATTCTGAATTTTTTAGATACCTCCAAGTGCGAGCATTTTATACGAAAATTCCCAAACGCCCCAAGCGCACAAATTTTGAGCAGCTGTGTTCCAGAGGCACGGACACTACGGGACTTACTGTACTTCTCGGATATACAGAGAGGTGGTCTGCCCTAGACAGGACGTTGACACTAAACTTAACTATAGAATCAAATGGGAAACGGACTTAGGGGAGACAGTATAAGATAAAGACTGGTCCACAATAGTACTGGCAGCAGCGAAAAGCTCTATATGCACCACCTTGAAGGAGAATGCATATAAAGCCCTAATGAGGTGGTATCTCACCCCAACACGATTAGCAAAGTTCATCAAAGGTTACCCCCCATTGTGCCCAAAACAATGTGGGGAACAGGCAGACTTGCTTCACATGCTGTGGGGTTGCCCCAAAGTGGCTCCTTTATGGGAGGAAATCCAGGATTGGCTAATGAGTATTCTCGGACAACCGGTCCCCCTGGACCCTTGGTTGTTCCTGCTGGGCAGGCGCACTCGGGGAATAGGCAGACCGGCACATAAACTGATTGCACACTTTGCAACAGCCATGCGGTGCGAACTCGCAGCTTTGTGGAAGCTACCAGACTTACCCACGATTACAAAAATTCGGAACAGAATCTGGTATATTTGCCGGATGGAACAGTTGACAAGTCTGGTCAACGACACCGGCACAAATTTCCTTAAAATCTGGACCAAGTGGCTAGACCACTCGGATATGCCACCACCATCATGCCATAATATAACTAGATGCATTCTCCTATGAAGAGCCAGTACAGACAGCGCGTAAAGGGGGTACAGGTAGGGAAGACGTTAAATAGGGCTATCACAGTTACAAGTTGCTCCTCAGAGAATAGGTAAGAGTAGAGTTGGTGAACACACAGAAGACTTTGGGCTCTCCCCCTCCCCCCCTCCCTCCCTCCCCCCACCCCCCTTTTGTGTCTGTTTGGTTTGTTAGGTACGTGAGTTGGTTTACCCAGTATGTCTGTGTCTAAACGGAGGATGCTGGAAAAAAGAAAAATTGGGTTTTGGTACATTAAAGGAAGATAGCGGGTTGGTAGACACTGTATGCAATGTACTGTAACCTAATAATAAAAACCTTTTTGTGGAAAAAAAAAAAGAGAAGTTGGTTTTAGTGGCCGATGTGGGGAGGGGGGTGAAGGAAATACTCTCTGCATCTCTCTCAGACCCTCTGTCAGACAGCAATGTATATCTGTTGCTGACTGCAAAATGCACTGATTGAGGCGTTACCAATGCTTCATAGCGTTCTTTTACTCTCTTTTGTTGTAGATAGAGGTTCTTATCATGCATAGGCAATTTCGCAGGTACAAATGGTGTGGGGACCAAAATATTAGGTTTCTTTGGGCCATTTCTCGTTTCTTTTTGTATAGATTTACTCCTATTTCCCCTAAATTCTTTAGTTCCTATTTTTGGATTAGAATTCTTTTGTTCCACTTTATTTATTTGATTATCCTTAGATTTTTTAGCCCAATCCCTTTGACAACCTGTGTCATAGTCCTGTTTGTCTCTAAATATCTTTTGTTGCTTAGTTTGGACTATTTCTAGTTCTGCCTGATCCAACCTTTTTTTAATGGTTGGTTCTAATGTAAGCAGCTCATTGTTGTCCTTAAATGGATCTAACTGAATTTTCATCTCTAAAATTTGATCATCTAGTTCAACAATGGTTTTTCTTCGCTGATGCACCAATAATTTCATGAGAGCGAATGAGCACTGATCCAGTATCTCATTCCATTCTTTCATGAAAATATCATTGTGTGCATCAGCGGTAGGCTTTTTGCGAACTCTAAAACCCCTTGAAATACGATGATTCTCCAAATACTTGCTCAATGTAGTGGCCTCCCACCATTGCTTGCTTTCTAGCATGACGGTTTTCTCTAACCGAGTGTTACGATGGTACTGCCCGCAGACCAGACCCGTCCCTTCTACTGAGGTGAGGAACGTATATGGGCACGCACCCGCAGCAAAAGGAGCGTGCCCGGAGTGTGGTGATTTTGGCGTTGCCAGGCCAGGTGACGTTTAGCTAGCAATACTTGCCGGTACCGGTGTAGAAGCGTTTGAGGAGTCCTGGAGCATGAATATCTTTCAGGGGTACCCATGACCTCTCTTCGGGTCCAAAACCTTTCCAGTGGACCAAGAAGTGGACTTTACCTCTCGAAAGACGGGAATCCAGTAAAGCCTGTATCTCATACTCTTCGTTACCCTGTACCATCACAGGATCTGGTTTAGAAGTGTGGTCCGGAAAGAGGCTACTGGAGATGAATGGCTTGAGAAGCGAGGTGTGAAAGACATTCGGAATCTTCATGCTTTGAGGAAGTTGGAGTCGGAAGGAAACTGGATTTACCTGCTCCATAATGGAAAAGGGACCCAGAAACCTAGGAGCCAATTTGAGGGAAGGAGTTTTGAGATGGATGTTCTTGGATGATAGCCAAACCTTGTCCCCGGGTTTGTAGTTGGGTGACGGACGACGGTGACGATCAGCCTGGGTTTTAGCTGTCAATGATGCTTTTTGTAGTGCAGATTGGATTCTGGACCAAGAGTCTTGTAGAAGAGCAATATGCTCGTCCACGGCTGGTACTCCAGAGGAGTTTTTAGCAATCGGTAGGCGAGCCGGATGGAATCCGTAGTTGATAAAGAAGGGGGTCTCACGGGTAGACTCATTCCTGGAAGAATTAAAAGCGTATTCAGCCCAGATAAGTAATTCTGCCCAGTCATCCTGAGAATTAGAGACAAAGCACCTTAAATATTTCTCGAGGGATTGATTAACCCTCTCGGTCTGTCCGTTGGATTGGGGGTGATATCAAGAAGAAAAGGAAGATGAGATACCCAGTCTCTTGGTGAAATTCCTCCAGAATTTGGAGACGAACTGGGAGCCCCGATCAGACACGATGGATGTGGGAATCCCATGAATACGGAAAATCTCTTTGGAGAAAATATCAGCCAGGGCGGGTGAGGAGGGTAATCCTTTGAGAGGAATAAAATGTGCCATCTTGGAAAACCGGTCCACTACCACAAGAATGGTGTTCATGCCATTCGACCTAGGCAACTCCACAATAAAATCCATCGATATGGGACCAGAGACGCTCCGGAATGGGTAAGGGTAAGAGAAGACCCTGAGGTTTCTGACGAGGAATTTTGTTACGTGCACATACCGGACAGGACCGTGTAAATTCAAGAATGGTTTTAACCATATTGGGCCACCAGAAAGTGCGACGGATGAGATCCAACATCTTCTTGAATCCTGGATGCCCTGCCGAGCGGACAGCATGTCTCCGGTCCAGTACCTCAGGAACGAATCTGGGCTCTACGTACAAAGAGTCTTTCGGAAATTCAAGACCGGTCGGAAGATGTTTTTGTGATTTAATGATCTTCTCAAGATTCTTGAACGCCACAGCCGCAATGATCCTTTGTTTAGGAAGGATGGACTCGGTGGTCTTTTCCGGTCTCTCTTCAGAAGAGTATTGCCTGGAGAGGGCATCCGCTTTGACGTTCTTTGTGCCGGGAATATATGAGAGAACAAAATTAAATCTGGAGAAAAATAACGACCATCGGGCTTGGTGAGGACCTAAACGACCGGCATTCTCAATGTACAATAGGTTTTTATGGTCCGTGAGAATAATGAATGGCTCTTTTGACCCCTCCAGAAGATGTCTCCATTCCTGAAGAGCCATCTTGACGGACAAAAGTTCCCTATTGCCCACGTCATAATTTCTTTCTGCAGGAGAAAACTTTTTGGAGAAAAACCCGCAAGGGTGAAGTTTGTCCTGGGGAGAAAATTTCTGAGAGAGAACCGCACCTGCCCCACAATCCGAAGCATCAACCTCTAGGGTGAATGGGAAATTAGTGTTCGGATGTCGAAGGATGGGAGCGGAGACAAAGGCTTGTTTCAGCGTTTTGAAAGCCGAGACTGCCTCTGGTGACCAAGATGAAGGATCTGCCCCTTTTTTGGTAAGTGTAGTGATAGGAGTGATGATAGTAGAAAAAATACGGATAAATTTCCGGTAATAGTTGGAAAAACCTAAAAATCGTTGAATGGATTTGAGGGAATTGGGTTGCGGCCAATCCATGACGGCTTTCAGATTCTCTGGCTAAGCCTCTGTTGGAGATAATATACCCAAGAAAGGAAGTGGTGAAAAAGGCATTTCTCCATTTTAGCATATAACCGGTTCTCTCGGAGGCGTGAAAGCACAAACTTCGTGTGAATGATATGATCCTGTAAGTTTTGGGAAAAAATAAGAATGTCATCCAGGTAGACAATGACAAAACGATTGGGAACATCCCGAAAGATGTCATTAATAAAGTCCTGAAAAACTGCTGGTGCATTGCACAAACCGAAGGGCATCACTAGGTATTCGTAGTGTCCACTACGGGTGTTGAAGGCTGTTTTCCATTCATCGCCCTCTCAGATGCGGATGAGGTTGTATGCCCCACGGAGGTCAAGTTTGGTAAAGAGGTTGGCCCCCTGAAGTCTGTCGAAGAGTTCGGAGATGAGTGGGAGTGGATAACGATTTTTCACCGTAATATGGTTCAGACCCCGGTAATCAATACATGGTCTGAGAGTACCATCCTTCTTGACGAAGAAGAATCCGGCCCCCGCGGGAGAGTTGGAATGACGTATAAAGCCCCGCTTAAGGTTCTCACGAATATATTCGTCCATGGCTTCCGTCTTGGGCAACGAGAGAGGGTAAGATTTGGCCTTTGGCAAGGTGTATCCGGGTACCAGGTCAATCGGACAATCGTTGGAACGATGAGGAGGTAGGAGCTCAGACTGCGTCTTGCTAAAAACGTCCAAAAATTCAGCGTAAGGAGAAGGTAACTCCCTCTGAGGATTGGATGTGTTAGCTAAAAGAAAGGACGGTCGCTCCGTAGACACTGAAGATTCTTCTGACCTTGACCTCCAGTCAATGGGATTAGGAGATACCCAATCGATGAGCGGATTGTGCTTCTGTAACCAGGGCAGTCCGAGCGTAATCGGTGTACCCGGGGCATGAATCACGTCAAAGCCTAGGGTCTCTTCGTGGGAATGAGTAGAAAGGGTGATAGGACCGGTCTCCAAGGAGATATATGCCGGAGTGAGAGGACGATTATCTATCCCGACCAAGGCAACGGGGGAGTTCTTCTTGGAAAGTGGGATCTGATTTTGTTCAGAAAATGTCTGATCCATGAAGTTCCCTCCTGTGCCGGAATCGATAAACGCTGCTGTGGAGGTACGGAAGGTAGGACCAGAAAGGGAAACGGAAAAGGTCAATCTTTTGGGGAGTTCCCTTCTGAGTAGGGGGCAAGGAGATTTAGCACCCAGGAAGCGTCCCTTCGTACTCACTGGGTTTGGTCGTTTCCCGAAGGTGGTGGATTGTCACGGGTACGCTGTTGAGAAGATCCGCAATGAAGGCACGACTCTCCTGCTGAGTGAAGCTGTCGCAAGGGCGCCCGAGGTTGCTGGACTTCGAGTTGCATCGGCTCTGGAGCTTCCAGCGCAGGCAGTGGAGAGAAAACGGGTCTTGGGGTAGTAGAAAACCTGGAGAAGGAAGCACGGAAAGGCGTAGACCGGGATTGCTGACGCTGAGCGCGGCGTACCTGAAGGCGCTGATCCATACGATTGGCCAGGGTGATGAGGTCCTCCAGCAGTCCTAGCCTGGGTTGAGAGGCGAGTTCATCCTTCAGGGAATCCGATAGGCCATTCCAGTAGACGGAGACTAAGGCCTCCTGACCCCAACGAGTCTCAGCTGCTATGGTCCTGAATTGCAAGGCATATTGGGCCACAGGCCGACGTCCCTGTGTAAGGTGCAGAAGGGAATCAGAAGCAGTTTCTTGTCGTGCGGGGGTATCGAAGACCTGTCGAAAGTCACGTCTGAAGGCTGCGTAATCTCGGGTAATCTCAGGTCGCAGTTCCCAGATCGGGGAAGCCCATGCCAGTGCGTTACCTGTGAGCAGACTGTATACATAAGCTACCTTTTTCCGACCAGTAGAATACAGTTGCGGAGCCATCTCGAACTGGATCTCACACTGGTTGAGAAAGCCGCGACAAGCGTGGGGATCCCCTGCGTAGGGCTTCGGAGCCGGAATATTCGGAGCTGAGGACAAAGTGGAAGTAGAATCGGACTGCGCCGGTGGCGCAGATGCAGGTGGTGCCTGTAGAGATAGGTCCTGTACCTGTTGGGAGAGGAGAACTACTTGATCCGTTAAGGCCTGGATTTGTTGATACATGGCCGTCATCATAGAGTCCACATCAGTCTGGTCTGCGTCTTGTGGCTCGACATAATGTTACACCGGTACTGCCCGCAGACCAGACCCGTCCCTTCTACTGAGGTGAGGAACGTATATGGGCACGCACCCGCAGCAAAAGGAGCGTGTCCGGAGTGTGGTGATTTTGGCGTTGCCAGGCCAGGTGACGTTTAGCTAGCAATACTTGCCGGTACCGGTGTAGAAGCGCCGTCGTCGTTGCCGTTTTAGCCAAGGTCAGGGATTGGAGAATTCCGGAAGGTTGTTGTCCAAGCAGGGGTCTAGAGCCAGAGAAGGACGTCCGCCAAGCCAAGTCGTAACCTGAGTGAATGAGAGAGAGAATGCCAGAATAGTGATCCTATTGGAAACTATGTCGAGCAATGACTGAATGGCAGGACAGGCAATATAAAGCGTGGCTGACCAATAGGAAGAGGAGGCAGGCCTGGAGGAGTGCATGGAGCTGTCCTGGATAGGCTGTCCAAAGGAGGATACAGGTGAGCAGTCTTTATGCCTGATTGATCCTTGTGTGTGTGTTGGGGGCGGAGCCTCACTGCAGGAGCAGTGAATAAATTAAGAGAGTCCTGCGCGTGCTTTGTAACAGAGACGGGCGCACGCTCGTAAATGGTAGCAGCCGCATGAGAGAGGGAAGATCCCACAGGAGCGCGAAAACGCAGAGGACGGCGGGGAACCCCCAGAGCTGCCGGAGGTAAGTGACGCCAGCGAGGAGCACACGCCACGGCAGCGGGGGTTAATGAAGGCGAGGAGGGACCAGGGCACGAGTGCCTCGATCCCAGAGTCCTCACACCGAGCAAGTATTGGATAAAAATCTTCAGTTTCATTTTCAATAAATTGAACTGAATTAGGATCATTAAAAATATGGTCAACATTGACAT
Organism: Ascaphus truei; assembly: GCF_040206685.1. NCBI lineage: Eukaryota > Metazoa > Chordata > Amphibia > Anura > Ascaphidae > Ascaphus > Ascaphus truei. Next base: position 222,198 of record NW_027456795.1, on the reverse strand, counting down.
TTCTACGCGATCTCAAGTTAAATAGAGAACTCATAATGAAATCAGTCTCTTGGCGTGCAGATAGTAAACAATAATATATAAATATACAACAATATACGATAATATATAAAAATATATAGAAAAAAAGCAGCTAACACAAAAGTGTACAAACCAACAACGAAAAAAAAAGACGTTGTGAAACAGCGCTAATTAAACAGATGAAAATTGTAACACTTAAATAGTGTACCTAGATGGCAGTGAAAATCAAGCAACCTGATTTTTTTTTCTATGGAGTAAGTACAAAAACATTTATTTACAAATACTGTGCAATGTAAAAACATTTTAAGTGTACAGCAATTCAAAACATTTTCAGGTGTATGGTGTACTGCTAATAAAAACATTTATGTACAGAAAGTCAAAACATTTTCAGGTGTATGGTGTACTGCTAGTAAAAACATTTATGTACAGAAAGTCAAAACATTTTCAGGTGTATGGTGTACTGCTAGTAAAAACATTTATGTACAGAAAGTCAAAACATTTACAGTAGGATGGTGTACAGTACAGTCAGTCAGGCCTGCACAACTCCAGTCCTCAAGGGCCACAAACAGGCCCGGTTTTCAGGATATCCTCGAGGACTGGAGTTGTGCAGGTCTTGTGTAAGTAAAAACATTTCTTTATTAATAAAATTTAAAACACGCAACATCTCCTTTATTAAAGTACAGAAAGTCAAAACATTTACAGCACAACAGTATGGTCTTAGTAAAAACATTCCTGAAAACCGGGTCTGTTTGTGGCCCTCGAGGACTGGAGTTGTGCAGGTCTTGTGTAAGTAAAAACATTTCTTTATTAATACAAGTTAAAAAAAGCAACAAGTCAAAAAATAAACAACATTTGAACTGTCACGCAAATTAGATCCCCACCAGATTGTCCTTCCAGGGACGATGCCTTGTATGATGCAAAATGCCATTAATGGCGTTGTAGGCGGGTGCTCACAGAGGTATGCAAGGGAGACTGGTTATCGTGAAATTAAATAAGGCTTTTATTGCGCCTGTTTCCTTAATTTCAGGAAACCATCCAAACAAGGGGTAAACAAAGCTTCTATTCACTTGGGAGTATTTCTAGTGAAATACTATTCAGTCCACAACTCCCTTTAGATAAGCATGTCTCCCAGCCCCAAACATATATCATGAAATAAGCAGATTTAAAAATTCTTTTAAATGAAAGTCTTATCTGTTCCTTGTGGTTGGAGGGAAAATCTTCTCTGTTCCTGGGTTGCTACCTTTCCTCAGGTTTTGTCAGCATTCAGGTTTAGAAGTTTCCCCTGTGTCTTGCAAGCAGCCTCTTCTGGTAGACTCAAGACGCCTGTCCCCATGTCAGTCTCACAAGTTGTGAGAGTCAGGGACCATCTCACTTCCTGCCACAAAAGACAGGCTTTTCTAAGAAGCTAACCAGGCAGGTGGTGTTGGATAATTGACTACCAGCAGTTAACCACCACACTGCTGGATTAGAGGCACATTACCTGAACAGGGATAACTCCCCTGTTACATACCTCCCCTGTTTGTGGGAAGCTCGGGCTTGCCACGGCCAAAGCCCATCCTTCTACTTTCATTCTAGATATCTCAGTGACTTGAATGAGAGTAGATGGAGGAAGAGAACCCGCAGTCCCGCTGGGATTGGAGCCCGTTCTCCAGTTTATTCGTGTCTCCTCCCAAAGGTGCTTGAGATCAGCACTCCTCAGTCGCTCGAGGAGGACTTTTTGTAAGTATAGTCTTTTTGCTACGTGCGCGGTCATGAGATTTCCCTCGCGTCGGGTGCTCGTCTTATTGTAGGCAGACTGTATGGCAACAGTTGCAGAGCATTTAAAAACAGCCCTTTGAGTTTTCCGCTCTTGAAGCTGTCTCTCTGCCCTTTTCCCACTCAATGGGGTTGCTAGTTCAGCCTCTTTGGAATTAAGTTGCAATTCCACACCCACTTCCAGAGAATGTCCCATCTTTTCAGCTTCATCAGCTAAGGATTCTTCTGGTTTTGATTCAGCACGTGTACCTTCTTTTATTGCCTGTTGGGTGGCTGAAGGTTTTGCTAGTGCTTGTTTAGGTGGTTCAAATTTTGCAACCTTGTCTTTCAGATGAGCGGTATTCCCAGCTTTCACTGCACACTTGTCTTCGTGGGTTTTTGTGGCTGTGGGATACTGACGCTTAGTAAGGGTCAATACTTGTCCTTGTAGAACTTTCATCTCATCCGAAAGAGATCCCTGTTTTTTGAGTGCGTCTTGCAAGTCTCTTCCCAGGGATTTTATCTGCACGCTTTGCTTTCACTGAGCTTGCTTCCACGTTTTTATTGCATTATGAAGCACTATGAATTTCTTTGCTCGGGCCACAGTTACTTGTTTTAGTTTCTGGACCTTCTTGTGCTCCCTTTTGTGCCGGGTCACCTGGGTTCTAAGCTTGGCCTCTAGCGATGCTTAGGGGATGCTCAGGGTAGCCTTCAGTTTCTCATGCTGCTTTGCGGGGACATACTGGGTAATCAGATGTTCCTGCAGCACTTGTATTTCTTTAACAGCCTACAGATTGTCTTCCTGCAGAGTTCGCTGCTTCTCCTCGGCCTTCTCGAGGTGCGTACACAGACCTTGCAGTTGGTTCTGCAGTCGGTGCTCTGCTTCAAACTTCTCACCTTCCAAAAGTCTATTTATTTCTTTAAGCTCATGCAGCTTTTCATTCTTTTCCTTGACGTCGTCTGTCAAATGAAAATTTTCTTCTTTGAGTTTTAAGTTTTCTCTTTTTAATCTTAAATTTTCTCCTTTTTCAGTCTCTGTACTATTCAGGGCCTCCTTGCAGTCCTCCTTCCATTTACGCACATCTGCTTTGAGAATGACAGTCTCCTGGCATGAGACTTCCTTCTCTAGGTTGAGGGTCTGAAGCTCCTTCTGAGAGACTTTGAGATCTGTAGCAAGATTGACAATAGTTTCTTTAGAAATGTCCAGCTCCGCAGTGAGACTGTGTAGTTCCTTTCTGGAGACTTCCACGTCTGTGCGGCAGCTGTTGGTCTCATGATGTGAGGCATCCAGCTCTATGCGAAGAGTGTGAACCTATTGCTGAAAGACTGTCATCTGCTTTAGTGCCTCCTCATACTTCCGCTTCAGCTTAGCCATCATTTTATCAGATTGGCTCTGCTTTTCATCCATGGCAGAAATAGTAGCATTTGCAGTATCTAGCTCAGTCTTGACATCGTCCAATTCTGTCCTGGCCAAAAAGTAAATTGTGAGCACATCTTTCTGTAGACTCGCGTTATTTTTCTGTAGCTCTGTGTAACCATCTTTCTTTTGTTTCAATTGTTCACGGAGCATATCACAGTCATGCCTGGCATTTCCCAGGGTATCTTCAGGGCTGGTCAAGGGATTGTCACTCACTGGTCCCGGCTCCACTTCCCTGGGATGGTTGGTTGAGGATTCCTCACTGTTGGCACCGGACTGACACTTCTTTGGGGTACACAACGTCTGCCTTGGGCCCTCTGGATATTCGGTTAACCGCGGGACGAATTCTCCATTTTCTCTAGGCTGCAGGGCATCTCATCCCCCTTTTTCTCCACAGTATCTGCGGACGTGTCTGTTCCTTCCACGGTAAGTGAAGAACCGCTTTTCTCTTTCTTTTTCCGCCTTGTTGTTTTGGATGACTCCATCCCATCAGGAATACTGGGGTCTCCTTCTTTATTTGATACTTCAGCAGCTTCATTATACGCCAGGCTTTTCCTGCAGTTGCTTTAGCTGACAGAAATATTGGGTGATCTGCTGCTCCCGCTCTGTCTTTTGTCGACCATATTCGTCAACATAGAAAGCGATCTTTTCTGTTCGTGCCGAGTTCAGGCACCCCCACCATTTTTTGGGTGTTTTGTGAGTGTGACTCGGTTCGGGTTTCCCTTAAGAGATGTCTTCCTCTTTATTGGACTGGAAGGGCCACTCTTCCGTGGGGTAGGGTTAATTACAGGAACGCTGCATCTTGTCCTCCATTTTGGGGCTCTCAGGTGTAGTTTTCTGCCTGACCTCAGGAGGCGCTATTGCAGCTGTTGCCACTGTATTTGCAAGAAGCCCCATTTGTGGAAGTCCTACAGGTGGGCATATTTTGCTTGTAGAGGTCGTAGCTCTCACAGGCATCTCTGTAGACTTTTTCTTTCTTGGGTAAGTTTTACAATATCAGCAGTGCTGTCCACGCATTTTCTCTCATCAGGTATACAGGATGTGCAGTTGCTACAGTGGCGACATTGCTTATTGAAGCAAAAGCCGCCGGCTCCATGCGGCTGGGAAGCGGGTAGCCGCGGCGCGTGGCGGCGCACTGTGACGTCACAGTAACATGCGCGCCCGGCTTCCCCGTCTTCCCCGGCTTCCCCTTGCTTCCCCGACACCCCTGGAGATCAAATGAAGGTAAGCGGGGGTGCGGGGAAGCAGAGGGGCAGAGCAGGAGCCGGGTACGGGGTCGGGAAGGGAGGTAAATTGCGCGCAAAGTGGAGGGGGGGTGCGTGGGGGAAACGCGGCGGCGCGCGGTTGTTACTGGCGGCAGCTGGGGTAGATCTCGGCGTGCCGTCGTGATTTAGTTCAATAAACAATGTCGGTGCTGTAGGTAAAAACGTCTATTTGCTTTACACCATTTACTTGCTAGGTACAATCTCTCTGCTTCAGCCAAGTAATGTGATTTTCTGCTTGAGTTCAGTCTCAACTTTGGGTATTATGACATTCACTCTTCACACTTTGGGATACCTTTTACACAGCTCAGCAATTCCTTTTTCTAGTAGGCAATTTTACCCTCAGCACTTGTTTACTGAAAATTCCCCTGCTTCAGCACAGTCTTGCATCAATTTTCACACTTTCCTGCATATACTCCATTCACAGCTGGTAGTCCTCTTCGGTGTGGCAGCCTTTACTTGCAGAATCAGTACCGCTCGTGGGTCAACATCTGTATTCACTGCTTCAGCGAAATATTTGAAAACAACAAACACCTATCCCTTTTAAGGGCTAACTTACTTCTTGAACCCTGACTACGGCTGGAAGGCAATCCCCCTATTTCAATGACCATATTATACTTTATTGTGATAGGCAAATAAGGTTTACCTGCTTCAGCAGTCTCTCTCTCTCTCCTCTTGGGATTGGGGAAAAGAGTCCATCTGTGGTTTTGTAAATTTCAGTGCAGTGTAGATTTCCTGCCTGGGTGTGTCTCTAACTCTGGTCTCTGCTGCATGAGATATTTTTGTTTAGGCTGTTTGTAGGCAAAAAGCACAAAAAAAATTCACAGGCAATCTATCTCCGGGTCCCTTCAACTTCAAAAACCACCTCTCGTCCCACTTCTGACGACCATATGTAGACGGACGCTCACAGAGGTATGCAAGGGAGACTTGTTATGGTGAAATTAAATAATGCTTTTATTGCTCCTGTTTCCTTAACATCTGGAAACCATCCAAACAAAAGGGTAAACAAAGCTTCTATTACTGTTGTGGCTGGCGGTTTTACTACCCACCACCAGTACACACTCAAGTGTACCGTTCCTGCTTATTTCCGATCGTTTCTATGCTATCAAAAATGGACAGGCATCCTAAGGACACCTATTGAAGGCCCCGGTTCCTACCACACGTGGAGGACAGGAGAGTGAACAGAGACAGCCCCAGCGCGCGGGTCTGATCTCTCAGAACTGAGATTACCCTTCATACTTCCTATGTGATGCCCTACTCCTGTGATAGACACCAGAATCGGGGATTATTAAAGAAATTTTATATGTAAGTTACTAATTTTATTATTTGTTGCTAATACAATATCTATCTCTCATCTTGGTGCGCTTTTGTGTTTTTTCTTGTAAAGCTTCTATTCACTTGGGAGTATTTCTAGGGAAAACTATGCAGTCCACAACTCCCTTTAGATAAGCATGTCTCCCAGCCCCAAACATATATCATGAAATAAGCAGATTTAAAAAGTCTTACAAATGAAAGTCTTATCTGTTCCTTGTGGTTAGAGGGAAAATCTTCTCTGTTCCTGGGTTGCTACCTTTCCTCAGGTTTTGTCAGCATTCAGGTTTAGAAGTTTCCCCTGTGTCTTGCAAGCAGCCTCTTCTGGTAGACTCAAGAAGCCTGTCCCCATGTCAGTCTCACAAATTGTGAGAGTCAGGGACCATCTCACTTCCTGTCTCAAAAGACAGGCTTTTCTAAGAAGCTAACCAGGCAGGTGGTGTTGGATAATTGACTACCAGCAGTTAACCACCACACTGCTGGATTAGAGGCACATTACCTGAACAGGGATAACTCCCCTGTTACAGGCGTCTCTCACGATTTTCATTACAGAATCTGTAATTGAAAAATAGCGCCGCAATTCCTCCACAATAGTCCTTCTTAAATTTTCAGGAAGCGCCCTTTTTTGCGATTTCCTTCATAGTTTACATTTTTGGCCCACCCGCAGTATACCAAGTAGGACACGTTGTGCTTGAAAATTAACATGCCATACTTCTGGGGTAAACCAGCACTCATCACCATATACTTCTCCCTCATTGGATAGGGCAGCTCGCGCAGGATGATGTCGGGCACCGTATCGATGCAAGCGTATGTGGGTTGGATTCTGGGAGCGGGTGTTCTTGTGGCAGCAGGCGAGTGTAGGTTGTCTGGGATGATGCTTTCCTCCTGTCTTGGTCGCCGCGTTGTCTCCTGGCGTGGTCTTGACGGGGTTGTCATGTCATCCTCGTCAACGGCATACATGTACACATATTCTTCTGGTGAAGGGGGTGCGCTTGGTGATGAAAGGCAGTCGAAGGTCCCATTCATCCCATCCAGCCCACCCTCCTGCTCCGGTGTCGGAGATACAGGGGCATGAACTCCGAGCAAATTATGTTTCCCCGCTATGTCAGTCTCTATCTTCTCCATCTTTTGTTCCATATTCTCCATCCGTTGATCCATCTTCTCCATCTGTTGATCCATCTTCTCCATCCGTTGATCCATATTTAGCATGGTCTCTAAAAGAAGAACTATCTTTACCAGCATAGTAGAGTTCCCGGGGATATCGACACTTAACCCATTCAGCATGCGGTCTAACAAGCTGGATCTTGTGCATGGGGTGCTGTGGACATCTGGGTGGATGAGTGCTACTGAGGATGAGATGAGGGTTCCCTGGAGAGAAGCGGCAGCGTCGTCGAAGAAGGATGGAGGAGGTGACCTGTGGATTTCCGGGAGAGAAGTGGCAGCGTCGTCGAAGAGGGATGGAGAAAGTGACCTGTGGATTTCCGGGAGAGATGTGGCAGAGTCGTCTAAGCGTAATGTAGAAAGTGACCCGTGGAAAAGATGGGCTGTGGGTTCCCGGGAGAGCAGCGGCAGCATCGTGGACGAGTAGTGGAGAAGATGGGCTGTGGATTTCAGGGAGAGCAGCGGCAGAGTCGTCAAAGCGTAATTGAGGAAGTGGCCTGCGGGTTCGATGGGTTGGCTGCCATTTGTTTTGCTTTGAGTGTACATCATCGAATTTCTTCTTGACATAATAAGGCTTATTAAAAACCTTAGCCTTTGGGGTCGTCAGAAGGTTTTCTTTATTAGCCTTAGCCTTTCGCTTTGGCCTTGGCTTTGAAATGGCTCCCGCCTTTCGCTTTTTCTGCATGACAGGCACGGCAGAGGCGAGTGGGTTCCTGCATCCGTAAAATCGGGGTTGATCCATGGAAGCAGATGGCACAATGCAGTATCTGGACAAGGGAAAGTTCAGATACAGATCATCGAGTGGTGGGCTATGCAAAGTGTGTAACCTTTTATGCATGGCGACGAGGTACAGATGTTAAAAGTGGGCGTACTCTAATGTGAGTCATTAACGTATAAATACACCATCCATTTTGTGGATTCACTGCACATTGAATACACATCGACTAAACATCGAATATACATTCTTGTGCTTGTATTTCTTTCTACTCGCTGCAATGCCTGTTAAAAAGATTTCAAAGTATCTCAGCATGAGAATTAAGGAGATGTACACGAGCGGACAACGAATTGCAGCTGGTTAGCTACTTCTGGCCTCGTTGTGCCATCAACCACCGTGTGCTATCATGCACACGGAAAAACCAAACAATGCACGAGGACACCAACGGTAACTAACGCGTAAGTATATTTTTATAACTATATAATACAGTATATCTATCTACTGTATTATTGTTTATATTGCTGCATATTAATATAACTATATAGTATAGATCTATCTAATATTATAGTTATTTCTGTTTATTTATATAACTATATAATACAGTATATACAGTATATATCTAGTATTGTTTATATTGCTGCATATTAATATAAACTATATAGTATAGATCTATCTGATATTATAGTTATTTCTGTTTATTTATATAACTATATAATACAGTATATCTATCTATTATTGTTTATATTGCTGCATATTAATATAACTATATAGTATAGATCTATCTATTATTATAGTTATTTCTGTATATTTATATAACTATATAATACAGTATATCTGTCCATTATTGTTTACTGTAAATGATGTGCTGTACTTGTGGCCTACTGCACTGTAACTTACAGGATTGTTGTTTTTCTTTACACTGTAGGGAGACAACTCTTCTGGTCGACAAAATAAGTGAAAAGAATGATGAGAAGAGTGCCTTACGGGTCAAATACACTCTGCTGCAAAATCACAATCTCACTGTATCCGATGAGACGCAGCATAAAGATGAGACGCAGAATTGGATGGAAATATGGATGTGTGAGGTTAGTACTGGACAGTATAGGAGGTTAAAGTGTTGTTTAAGAAACTGTACTGTACCTATAAAATTATTCCTTGTCATTACAGCGCGTACCCTATGATAATGGACGTTAACAAGATCAAGAGAGTGATCCAGGCCCAGGCATGGATCGACAGTGGAGAAACTTTCCAGGATTGCATCTTCACTGATGAGTCTACTGTATCGCTGGAGAGATTTGCCACCTTTGGATTCCACAAAAAAGGTCGCATATCTATGAAGCTGCATCCAAAACACCCAGTGAAGATGCATGTGTGGGGTGCCATCTCTAGGCATGTGCCAGGATGCATTGTCATCTTTGAAGGTAAAATAAGTCACACGCTATTGCCTTATGCACTGTACTGTACTAGTGTGCAGTTTTTTGAGCACTTTTCTTTTCTTGTTATAGGAATCATGAATAAAGCTTTTTTCCAAGAGCAAATTGTGCCTGAGATTGTGGAATACATCACATGTGAGTTCCCAGATGGTCACCGTTTCTACCAGGACAACGATCCGTAGCACACCGCGTCAACAGCGCATATTCTTGAGCGTGGTATCAACTGGGTGAAGACGCCAGCGAAGTAAGTGCGGTAACCGTGTCTCATTTTTTCCCACTGTTTTTACTGTGTATCTCTTTAACTAATTGTCCTTTTTTTCCCCCTCCAATGACAGATCGCCAGACTTCAATCCTATCGAAATGGTCTGGCATCAGCTGAAGGATCATATCCGAAAAGTCGTGAAACCCTCCACAAAGGATGCGTTGGCACAAGGCATAATGAGTTTTTGGAACGATGTGCTCACCGTGGAAGGATGCAATAAATATATTGACCATATTGCGACTGTGTTGCCCATTGTGATCGAGCGTAATGGGCAAGCATCAGGAAGGTAGTATGGTATAGAACTGTACTGTAGTATGGTAAGTACAGTATGATACAGGTAGTATTTAACAGTAGTTACAGTATACAGTAGTTCCAGTATAGACTAGTTTGACAGTACTATCTGCATACTGCAGTCCAATATGGAGAAGCTATACCGTACACAATGCCATAATACAGTATGCACATAGCTGCACTAATTTTTTATTTTCTTGTCTTTTCAGAGAAAAAAGGATGGACAGGGGGAGGGGGGGTATCATGTCTAAATTTTGTGAACAGTGTGTACAGTTAAGTGTATCTAAACTGCAGTCATAATTCACACAAAACTTCCCCTCTCTCAATGAACTACTGTTACGCTGGTGCTGCCCGCAGACCAGACTCGTCCCTTATACTGAGGTGGGGACGTATAAGTGCACGCACCCGCAGCAGAAGGAGCGTGTCCGGAGTGTGGTGTTTTGGCGTTGCCAGGCCAGATGTGAACAGGTGTAGCAATACTTGCCGGTATCGGTACTGAAGGAGCGAAGTGGTTCCGTTAGCCAAAGGTCGGGGAGAGAGAGATCCAGAAGGTCGAGGTCCAAGCTGAGGTCGAGGGATGGAAGAAGCTGCAGGGTCAAGAGGGAGCCAGGATCCAGAGACAGGTAAGCACGTCCGCCAAGCCGGGTCGTAACCTGAATGCACGAAGACAAAGGGAGAGCCAGAATAGACGTTTGTATCAGACACTATGTTGAGTGATGTGAGAGAGGCAGAACAGGCATTAAGTACTGTGGCTGACCAATGGTTAACGGAGGCAGGCTATGGGTGTTGAAGGCAGTCTTCCATTCGTCGCCCTCCCGGATGTGAATAAGATTATACGCCCCGCGAAGGTCAAGCTTGGAGAAAACATTAGCACCTTGAAGTCTGTCAAATAATTCAGAAATGAGAGGAAGTGGGTAACGGTTCTTCACCGTGATGCGGTTCAGTCCTCGGTAATCAATACACGGTCTGAGAGTACCGTCCTTTTTCTTGATGAAGAAGAATTCACCTGCGGGTGAATTGGAGTGCCGAATGAAGCCCCGTTTAAGGTTCTCGCGGATATATTTGTCCATGGCTTCCGTCTCAGGAAGAGAGATGGGGTAGGATTTGGATTTGGGCAAAGTGTATCCAGGTACCAAGTCTATAGGACAATCGTAAGATCTGTTAGGAGGTAGTAGTTCGGATTGGGTTTTGCAGAAGACATCCAGAAAAGCAGCATACGGAGCGGGCAATCCTCCCCTAGGGATGAATGCATTGGCCAGCAGTCGAGGCGGAAGTACGGCTGGTGGAAACGGCTCCTCCGACCTTGACCTCCAAGCAATAGGATCTTAGGATGTCCAGTTGATGAGAGGATTGTGCTTCTGTAACCAGGGTAAGCCGAGAGTGACCGGAGTTCCGGGGGCGTGGATTACATCAAAGGCCAAGGTCTCCTTGTGTGAATGAGAGGAAAGGGTGATGGGGCGAGTCTGCAAGGAAATATATGCCAGGGTGAGCGGACGCTCGTCAATCCCTACCAAGGCAACAGGAGACTTCTTCCTAACGAGTGGAATCTGGTTCTTTTCAGAGAAGGCTTGGTCCATGGAATTTCCTCCCGCGCCGGAATCGATAAATGCCGCAGTGGAGGTACGGAAGGTAGGACCCGAGAGAAAGACGGGAATGGTTAATTTCTTGGGAAGTTCCTTCCTGGAAAGGGGACAAGTAGATTTAGCACCCAGGGAGAGCCCCTTCGTACTCACTGGGTTTGGTCGTTTCCCGAGCGTAGTGGACATTCACGGATCAGATGCTCGGAGGATCCACAGTAATAACATATTCCACCGACTTGGCGAGCTTGCTGTATTGGTGTCCGGGAACGCTGGACTCAAAGTTGCATCGGCTCCGGAGCCTCCAAAGCGGTAGCGGGGAGACGGCAGGTCCTCTGGTAGGAGAGAATCTCAGAAAAGGAGCACGGAAGGGTGTAAATCGAGGAAGCTGGCGTTGGAGGCGGCGTACCTGCAGGCGCTGATCCACTCGATTGGCCTGGGAGATGAGTTCCTCCAGAAGCCCTGGCCTGGGTTGTGAGGCGAGCTCGTCCTTGACGGAATCTGTTAAGCCTCGCCAGAAGACTGAGACTAAAGCCTCCTGGCCCCATCGTGACTCAGCTTCTATGGTCCTGAACTCCAAGGTGTGCTGGGCCATGGAACGATGTCCCTGGGAAAGTTCAAGCAAAGAGTCAGAGGCAGTTTCTTGGCGTGCGGGGGTATCAAAGACCTGTCGAAAGTCTCGTCTAAAGGCTGCATAATCACGGGTGATATCGGGATGGAGTTCCCAAATTGGGGAGGCCCATGCCAGTGCTTTCCCTGTAAGCAGGCTGTACACATATGCCACTTTCTTGCGATCAGTGGAGTACTGCTGTGGAGCCATAACAAACTGGATCTCGCACTGATTGAGATAAACGCGACAGGCGTGTGGATCCCCTGCATACGGTTTAGGTGCCGGGATCTTCAGGCCGGAAGTCGCGGCAGTACCCGGTTCTGGCGTCAGTGGCAGTGCGGTCCCAGGTGGTGCCTGAAAAGAAACGTCCTGTACCTGTTGAGTGAGGAGAGCCTTTTGGTCAGTTAGGGCCTGGACTTGTTGATACATGGCCATCATCATGGAGGCCATGTCAGTCTGGTCTGCGTCTTGTGGGCTCGACATAATGTTACGCCGGTGCTGCCCGCAGACCAGACTCATCCCTTATACTGAGGTGGGGACGTATAAGTGCACGCACCCGCAGCAGAAGGAGCGTGTCCGGAGTGTGGTGTTTTGGCGTTGGCAGGCCAGGTGTGAACAGGTGTAGCAATACTTGCCGGTACCGGTACTGAAGGAGCAAAGTGGTTGCCGTTAGCCAAAGGTCGGGGAGAGAGAGATCCGGCAGGTCGAGGTCCAAGCTTAGGTCGAGGGATGGAAGAAGCTGCAGGGTCAAGAGGGAGCCGGGATCCAGAGACAGGTAAGCACGTCCGCCAAGCCAGGTCATAACCTGAATGCATGAAGACAAAGGGAGAGCCAGAATAGACGTCTGTAGCAGAGACTATGTCGAGCGATGTGAGAGAGGCAGAACAGGCATTAAGTACTGTGGCTGACCAATGGTTAACGGAGGCAGGCCTGGAGGAGCCCTAGGAGCAGTCCAGGATTGGTTTCCATAATACGCTGCCAGGTGATAAGGTTTAGGGTTAACTAGTAACCAGCGTGTGGGAGGGAGGTGTGGCTTCACTGCAAGAGCAGAGAATAAATTAGCTGGTGCTGGAATGTGTTCCGTAACAGCAGGGGTTGCGCGCGCAGAAGCAACGGCAGGCAGCCGAGCACCAGCCCCGCGCGGGGCAGCAGCAGCCCGACGGGAAGGACGGGGAAGTCCCCTCAGCAGGGAGTCCGGGTGAGGAGGGAGCCGCACAGCCGCGGAAGTGGACAGAGGTGAGGAGAGGTCATGCTGCGACCGACGTGACCCCCGAGTCCTCACAACTACACAGAATGAGGAAGAAGATAAAGACAGAAAATTTGTATTACTGTTTTTATTATTATCAATGTGCATTATTCATGATTATCCACCGGCCCTCAATTTTCAACCCCCCCTCTGTCAATGATTATTTGTATTTTTCTTTCCTGATAAAATAAAATACATATTTAATTACATTAAGATTGTATTTCTTTGAACTTTAAATTCACTGTGAATGTGTGTGGGGGGGATTCTTCAAGAAAACATACAGTTTTAATAATTGGTTACCTTTTTAATGATTGGTTACATAATCACATTAACATAAGGGAAAGCCAACAATAGGAAAAATAACGAATGGTCTGAAAGAGGTTGAAAAGCACAAAGACAAGCTTTTGAAAATGAATGGTTTTGGAGAGGTGTCGATAAGAGGTTGAAATCCTTGAGCGAGCAACGTGGGGGGGAGAAGGCGGTAAAGCTGAATGAAGGATTAGCTGTACTGTAGTTCAAAGACATGACATATTTTCAACAGGCAAGTCATCATAATAATTGGATCCCCACACCCCCAAATACATAAAAATCACACAAATCAATCATGTGCAGTCAAACGCACAGTGTCGCAGTCAAAAGCTACAGCACAGATTGAATATCGTAATATCAAGATGGTTTAGGCAGGCATGTGGAGAAAATAAAAATAAAAAATGATGAGAAAAAAATATATATATTTTTTTTGGTCACTCACTCTTGAACTTTTTTTTCCCCAATGAGCATTAATAGTCAACACAGAATAAATCAAACCAGGCTCTACACTGCTACATTACACATGCAGGAATGTGATGACAGGAATGTGATTGAAACCAGAAAGACACCCATTCAAAGGAATGGTGTGGGAGAGCTGTACTGTAGATATGATAAGAAGTTGAAATACTGCAGTGCAGTAAATTAGCCTGTGTGTGTGCGGGGCGAGCGAGGAGAAAGCCCTATATACTGTATGCCGAAATGTGATACTGTTACAGTACACGCCTATTCGTTTCAACAATGTTCAAATGAGACATACAGCACTGTACATGCATGTATAAATATGCAAATTTACAATTACTGCGCGCGCACACACAGACTGTGTACCGACGTACTGTAAGTTGAACTGCTACAGTATTAGACTTTGAAGACAACAGTTCATGAACGCCAGCCTGAGTTTTTAGACGGTATTGTAGTATTGCAGACCGCGCTAATAATATGCTAATATTACGAGCGCTAAAATACCGGAAATATTCCGTTAAAAAAAATATATACTGCATCTGCCCGCGGTTATCAGAGTTGCACCGCTACGGCCGCATTAGGATAAAAGCGGCCGCAGCTGTATGCACTTTCAAATGTGTTACCAGGGCCGCCAACAGGGGGGCAAAAAGGGTACTGGCATCCCGGGTCCCGTGAGTCAGGGGGGCCCGGCCGCCCTGGCCCCCTGCTCGGCCGGGCGCCAGTTAACTACATTAAAAACAATTGGAAAAAATGGCGGCGATTCTCGTGATCCCAGCGCGCATGTGCAGGGCAAGCAGGGTGTCCGGCCCACTGCCTGTGGGCCCGCTGCCCCTCCCCCCAGCAATCCAGCCCAGCAACCCAGCCCCCCCCCATACTCCCCACGTGGGATGGAGGGGGAAGCGCCAAAACCAGCCCCGCGCGCAACCCAGCCCCCCCTCATCCGCTCCCAACTTGATACGGAGGGGGAAGCGCCAACCCAGCCTCCCCCACGCGCACTTCCTGCCCCAGCCCACCTCGCCCCCCCCTGCCGCCCACCTCCTGTGCCCTCCTACCACGAGCCCCCCTCCCACCCTTTGGATGCTGCCGTGGATATCGGGGGCAGGTGGGTGAAGCGTCTGGCTGCAAGAAAGCAGCACCCCCCGGTAAAGGTAAGTAGGGCCGCCAGCAGAAATCATGGGGCCCAGGACAAATGAAGGAGCAGGCCCCCCCCACCCGCCCCCATAGTGCCCCCCCGTACTCCCCAGAACCCATAGCACACTGAAACAGGGGAGTTATCACTGTTCAGTAAATATGCCTCTAATCCAGGAGTGTGGTGGTTAACTGCTGGTAGTCAATTGACAAACACCACCTGCCTGATTAGGTTGCTTAGAAAAGCCTGCCCTTGAAACAGAAAGGGAGATTGTTCCTGTCTCACACCTTGTGAGACTGACATGGGGACAGACGTCTTGAGTCTACCAGGAGAGGCTGCTTGCAAGACACAGGGGAAAACACTTCTGAACCTGAATCCTGATATCGCCTGATGAAAAGGCAACAACCCAGGAACAGAGAAGACTTCCCCTCCAACTACAAGGAACAGATAAGACTTTCCTTTATAAGACTTATTATATCTGCTCATTTCATGATATATGTTTGGGGCTGGGAGACATGCTTATCTAAAGGGAGTTGTGGACTGCATAGTTTTCCCTAGAAATACTCCCAAGTGAATAGAAGCTTTGTTTACCCCTTTGTTTGGATGGTTTCCTGATGTTAAGGAAACAGGAGCAATAAAAGCATTATTTCATTTCACCATAACAAGTCTCCCTTGCATACCTCTGTGAGCGTCCGCCTACATATGGTCGTCAGAAGTGGGACGAGAGGTGGTTCTTGAAATTAGAAGGGATCCGGAGATTGCCTTAAATTTTTATGAGCTCTTGGCCTACAAACAGCCTGACCAAAGATCTCATGCAGCAGAGACAGAGTTAAAGTGATACACACCCAGGCAGGAAATCTACACTGCACTGAAACTTACAAAACCACAGATGGACTCTTTTCCCCAATCCCAAGAGGAGAGAGAGAGAGAGACTGCTGAAGCAGGTAAACCTTATTTGCCTATCTCAATAAAGTGTAATATGGTCATTGAAATAGGGGGTTTGCCTTCCAGCCATAGTCAGGGTTCAAGAAGTGAGTTAGCCCTTGAAAGGGATAGGCGTTTGTTGTTTTCAAATGTTTAGCTGAAGCAGTGAATACAGATGGTGACCCACGAGCGGTACTGATTCTGCAAGTAAAGGCTGCCACACCGCATAGGACTACCAGCTGTGAATGGAGTATATGCAGAAAAGTGTGAAAATTGATGCAAGACTGTGCTGAAGCAGGGGAATTTTCAGAACACAAGTGCTGAGGGTAAAATTGCTCTACTGGGGAAAAAGGAATTGCTGAGCTGTGTAAAAGGGTGAAGAGTGAATGCCATAATACCCAAAGTTGAGACTGAACTCAAGCTGAAAACCACATTATTTGGCTGAAGCAGAGAGATTGCAAGTAAATGGTGTAAAGCAAACAGAAGTTTTTACCTAGTTTTTACCTAGCAACGGCACATCCAGCATACCTAATGAGAGATTAAACCTAGCAAGTAAATGGTGTAAAGCAAATAGACGTTTTTACCCAGCAACTGCACATCCTGTATACCTGATGAGAGAAAATGCGTGCACAGTACTGCTGATATTGTAAAACTTACCCAAGAAAGAAAAAGTCTACAGAGATGCCTGTTAGAGCTACGACCTCTACAAGCAAAATATGCCCACCTGTAGGACTACCACAATTGAGGGTTCTAGAAAATACAGTGGCAACAGCTGCAAAAGCCTCCTGAGGTCAGGAAGAAAATTAAACCTGATAGCCTCAAAATGGAGGACAAGATGCAGCGTTCCTGTAATGAACCTTACCCCACGGAAGAGTGGCCCTTCCAGTCCAATAAAGAGGAAGACATCTCTTACGGGGAACCCAAACCAAGTCACACCCACAAAACACCCCAAGAATGGTGGGGGTGCCTGAACTCGGCACGAACCGAAAAGACCTCTCCCTTTGATGACGAATATGATCAGCAGGAGAATGAGCGGGAGCAGTGGATCACCGAATATTTCCGTCAGCTATTACAGTTGCTAGAAAAGCCGTGTGGATCCAGTGACGCTGCTAAAATTTCAAGTGAAGATGGAGACCCCAGTATCCCTGAGGGGACGATGTCATCCAAAAGAAAAAGGCGGAAAAAGAAAAGCGGTTCTTCACTTACCGTGGAAGGAACAGACACATCCGCAGATCCTGTGGAGAAAAAGGGGGATGAGATGCCCTGCAGCCTAGAGAAAATGGAGAATTCGTCCCGCGGATAACCGAATATCCAGAGGGCCCAAGGCAGAAGTCGTGTACCCCAAAGAAGTGTCTGTCCGGTGCCAACAGTGAGGAACCCTCAACCAATCATCCCAGGGAAGCGGAGCCAGAACCAGTGAGTGATGATACCTTGACCAGCCCTGAAGACGCCCTGAAAATTGCCAGGTGTGACTGTGATCTACTTCGGGAACAATTGAAATTTGAGAGAGAAGATAATGCTGAGCTACAGAAGACGGTGCTCGCAATGTACTCTGAATCTGGAACAGAATTGGACGATCTCAAGACTGAGCTAGATACTGCAAATGCTACTATTTCCGCCATGGATGAAAAGCAAAGCCAATCTGATAAAATGATGACTAAGCTGAAGCGGAAGTATGAGGAGGCACTAAAGCAGATGACAGTCTTTCAGCTAGAGGTTCACACTCTTCGCATAGAGCTGAATGCCTTACAACAGGAGGTCAACAATGTCCGGACAGAGGTGGACATATCTCAGAAAGAGGTTCAGACACTCCGCAGAGTACTGGATGAGACCAACAGCTGCCGCACAGACCTGGAAGTTTCCAGAAAGGAACTACACAGTCTCACTGAGGAGCTGGACATTTCTAAAGAAACTATGTCAATCTTAATACAGATCTCAAAGTCTCTCAGAAGGATCTTCAGACCCTCAACCTAGAGAAGGAAGTCTCACGCCAGGAGACTGTCATTCTCAAAGCAGATGTGCGTAAATGGAAGGAGGACTGCAAGGAGGCCCTAAATAGTACAGAGACTGAAAAAGGAGAAAATTTAAGATTAAAAAGAGAGAACTTAAAACTGGAAGAAGAAAATTTTCATTTGACAGACGAAGTCAAGGAAAAAAATAAAAAGCTGCACGAGCTTAAGAAAATAAATAGACTGTTGGAAGGTGAGAAGTTTGAAGCAGAGCACCGACTGCAGAACCAACTGCAAGGTCTGCGTATGCACCTCCAGATGTCCGAGGAGAAGCAGCGAACTCTGCAGGAAGACAATCTGCAGGCTGTTAAAGAAATACAAGTGCTGCAGGAACGTCTGATTACCCAGTATGTCCCTGCAAAGCAGCATGAGAAACTGAAGGCTACCCTGAGCATCACCAATTCATCACTAAAGGCCAAGCTTAGAACCCAGGTGACTCGGCACAAAAGGGAGCACAAGAAGGTCCAGAAACTAAAACAAGTAACTGTGGCCCAAGCAAAGAAGTTCATAGTGCTTCACAATGCAGTGAAAATGTGGAAGCAAGCTCAGAAAAAAACAAAATTTACATATAAATTCCCTGAGAAGAGACTTGCAAGACGCACTCAAAAAACAGGGATCTCTCGCGGATGAGATTACAGTTCTACAAGGACAAGTATTGACCCTGAATAAGCATCAGTATCCCACAGCCACAAAATCCCATGAAGACAAGGGTGCAGTGAGAGCTGGGAATACCGCTCGTCTGAAAAACAAGGTTGCAAAATTTGAACCACCTAAACAAGCACTCAACAGGCAACAAAAGAAGGTACACGTGCTGAATCAAAACCAGAAGAATCCTTAGCTGATGAAGCTGAAAAGATGGGACATTCTCTGGAAGTGGATATGGATTTGCAACTTAATCCCAAAGAGGCTGAACTAGCAACTCCATTAAGTGGAAAAAGTGCAGAGAGACAGCTTCAAGAGCGGAAACTCAATTGGCTGTTTTTAAACGCTCTGCAACTGCTGCCATACAGTCAGCCGGCAATAAAACGAGCACCCGACGCAAGGGAAATCTCATGACCGCGCACGTAGCAAAAAAACTATACTTTGAAAAAGTCCTCCTCGAGCGACTGAGGAGTGCTGATCTCAAGCACCTTCGGGAGGAGACACGAATGAACTGGAGAAAGGGCTCTGATCCCAGTGGGACTGAGGGTTCTCTTCCTCCATCCACTCTCATTCAAGTCACAGAGATATCTAGAATGAGAGTGGAAGGATGGGCTTTGGCGGTGGTAAGCCCGAGCTTCCCACAAACAGGGGAGGTATGTAACAGGGGAGTTATCCCTGTTCAGTAAATATGCCTCTAATCCAGCAGTGTGGTGGTTAACTGCTGGAAGTCAATTGACAAACATCACCTTCCTGATTAGGTTGCTTAGAAAAGCTTGTCCTTGAAACAGAAAGGGAGATTGTTCCTGTCTCACACCTTGTGAGACTGACATGGGGACAGACGTCTTGAGTCTACCAGGAGAGGCTGCTTGCAAGACACAGGGGAAAACACTTCTGAACCTGAATCCTGATATCGCCTGATGAAAAGGCAACAACCCAGGAACAGAGAAGACTTTCCCTCCAACTACAAGGAACAGATAAGACTTTCCTTTATAAGACTTTTTATATCTGCTCATTTCATGATATATGTTTGGGGCTGGAAGACATGCTTATCTAAAGGGAGTTGTGGACTGCATAGTTTTCCCTAGAAATACTCCCAAGTGAATAGAAGCTTTGTTTACCCCTTTGTTTGGATGGTTTCCTGATGTTAAGGAAATAGGCGCAATAAAAACCTTATTTAATTTCACCATAACAAGCCTCCCTTGCATACCTCTGTGAGCATCCGCCTACACGCACCTACCACGAAAAAATATTTTTTAGCCCACAACTTTTAGTTAACTGTTTTCTTATTGTGATACAAAAAAAAACATTACAATGCAACCTGTTTATTTTTATATTTTCAACAAAAGATGGATGACTGCGTGAGTGACTGGGTGACTGCATGAGTGACTGGGTGACTGCGTGAGTGACTGGGTGACTGCGTGAGTGACTGGGTGACTGCGTGAGTGACTGGGTGACTGTGTGAGTGACTGGGTGAGTGAGTGCATGAGTGACTGGGTGAGTTAGTGCGTGAGTGACTGGGTGACTGCATGAGTGACTGCTTGAGTGTCTGGGTGAGTGCGTGAGTGACTGCTTGGGTGACTGCCTGGGTGGGTGACTACCTGGGTGGGTGACTTCTCAGAGTTCAGGGGAGCGCAGGTTCAATATGAAATAGAAGAAGAATATAACATAGTGCAAATAGAGTATAAAATAGTGAGTTGTTCAACACTAGGTCAATTGGAGACACGTGGTGTCAATCAAATATGGGCGTTTCAGAGATCAGTGGCAGTGGGCTTGACTCTGTTCTGTGATGTGATAACCTCAATCGAGTGTGATGATACAGGATGTCACTCATAGAATTTCACAAGTCAGGGTATAGAAGAAAAAACGACGCCTGACGAAGCTACACGCCCAGTGAAACGCGTTGAGTCGGCCCCGTGATGTAATCAGAGGACTCCAGAGATCTCCAGACCGCCCCCCTTAGCATTGTGTCGGGCTGTTTCGTGAACGTGAGAGCTCGCTCCAAAGATTCTCCTACTGTATCATCAGGACACTAACCTGCAGCCCCACAGATGATTGATTCGGATAGTGTAGAGCTGAGACAGAGAGGTCGGTGACGGAGGAAGCGGGGAGTAACCGAATCTGATGACATCAGCATTTTATGTGCCTGTATTCTTATGACACTGTGTAAGTGTTCATTTTATTGTTTCTATAAATGTAATTTTTATTGGATTACGCTATGGATGCTTTCTTCTTCTACAGTATACCCTGACTGGTGAAATTCTATGAGTGATATCCTGTATCATCACACTCGATTGAGGTATCACATCACAGACCAGAGTCAAGCCCACTGCCACTGATCTCTGAAATGTCCGTATTTGATTGACACCACGTGAGTCTCCAATTGACCTAGTGTTGAACACATCTCACTATTTTATACTCTATTTGCACTATGTTATATTCTTCTTCTATTTCATATTGAACCTGCGCTCCCCTGAACTCTGAGAAATCAACGTTTGAAGTGGATTCAACAGACCATCCATTTGAAGGGTTTAGAGCTGCAATCCTTATTTAATATTTTCACCATTTTTATGCACTTATTTTTTATGCACTTATTTTTTATTTAGATATATACACATTTAAAAGGCACCAATATTTGTTTAAATCACTGCGCCGACCACTTGCACATTGTTGCATTTCTTGTTTCCTCACATCACTGGGTGGGTGCCTGACTGGGTGGGTGGGTGAGTGACTGGGTGGGTGGGGGAGTGACTGGGTGGGTGAGTGAGTGACTGGGTGAGTAACTGGGTGAGTGACTGGGTGGCTGCATGTGTGACTGGGTGACTGCGTGAGTGACTGGGTGGCTGTGTGAATGACTGGGTGACTGCGTGAGTGACTGGGTGACTGCGTGAGTGACTGGGTGACTGCGTGAGTGACTGGGTGACTGCGTGAGTGCCTGCGTGATTGACTGGGTGAGTGCGTGAGAAAGTGCGTGAGTCACTGGGTGACTGGGTGAGTGACTGCATGAGTGACTGGGTGACTGTGTGAGTGACTGCGTGAGTGTCTGGGTGACTGCGTGAGTGACTGCGTGGGTGACTGCCTGGGTGGGTGACTGCCTGGGTGGGTGACTACCTGGGTGGGTGCCTGACTGGGTGGGTGGGTGAGTGACTGGGTGGGTGAGTGACTGCGTGGGTGACTGCCTGGGTGGGTGACTGCCTGGGTGGGTGACTACCTGGGTGGGTGAGTGACTGGGTGGGTGGGTGAGTGACTGGGTAGGTGAGTGACTGGGTGGGTGAGTGAGTGACTGGGTGAGTGAGTGACTGGGTGAGTGACTGGGTTAGTGAGTGACTGGGTTAGTGAGTGACTGGGTGAGTGAGAGACTGGGTGGGTGAGTGAGTGACTGGGTGGGTGAGTGAGTGACTGGGTGGGTGAATGAGTGGGTGGGTGAGTGACTGGGTGGGTGAGTGTGACTGGGTGGGTGGGTGAGTGACTGGGTGGGTGGCAGAGTGACTGGGTGGGCGAGTGAATGGGTAAGTGAGTGAGTGACTGGGTGGGTGAGTGAGTGAATGGGTGAGTGACTGGATGGATGAGTGACTGGGTGGGTCAATGGGCAGGTGAGCAAGTGAGTGAGTGACTGTGTGAGTGAGTGACTGTGTGAGTGAGTGACTGTGTGAGTGAGTGACTGTGTGAGTGAGTGACTGTGTGAGTGACTGGGTGGGTGAGTGACTGGGTGGGTGAGTGGGTGGGTGGGTGAGTGAATGAGTGACTGGGTAAGTGAGTGAGTGACTGGGTGGGTGAGTGAGTGACTGGGTGAGTGACTGGATGGGTGAGTGACTGGGTGGGTGAATGGGCAGGTGAGCGAGTGAGTGCGTGACTGTGTGAGTGAGTGACTGTGTGAGTGAGTGACTGTGTGAGTGAGTGACTGTGTGAGTGAGTGACTGTGTGAGTGACTGGGTGGGTGAGTGACTGGGTGGGTGAGTGGGTGGGTGGGTGAGTGAATGAGTGACTGCGTGGGTGAGTGAGTGACTGGGTGGGTGAGTGACTGGGTGGGTGAATGGGCAGGTGGGCGAGTGAGTGAGTGACTGTGTGAGTGAGTGACTGTGTGAGTGAGTGACTGTGTGAGTGACTGTGTGAGTGGGTGGGTGGGTGAGTGGGTGGGTGTGTGAGTGAGTGACTGGGTGGGTGAGTGAGTGACTGGGTGGGTGACTGAGTGACTGGGTGGGTGAGTGAGTGACTGGTGAGTGAGTGACTGGGTGAGTGACTGGGTGGGTGAGTGACTGGGTGAGTGACTGGGTGGGTGAGTGACTGGGTGAATGAGTGACTGGGTGACTGGGTAAATGAGTGACTGTGTGGGTGAGTGACTGGGTGGGTGAGTGACTGGGTGAATGAGTGACTGGATGGGTGAATGAGTGACTGGATGGGTGAATGAGTGACTGGATGGGTGAATGAGTGACTGGGTGGGTGAGTGAGTGACTGGGTGGGTGACCGGGTGAGTGAGTGACTGGGGTGGTGGGTGAGTGACTGGGTGGGTGAGTGACTGGGTGACAATGTTGATTGGTTGTGACTTACCTTTACCAGTGGGTGCTGCTTTTTTGCATCCAGACGCTTCCCTCACCTGCCCCCGATATCCCTGGCAGCTGCCACAGGCGGGAGGGGGCCTCGGGGTAAAGGGGCAGTGATAAAGGGCATATGATGGTGCCTTCTATAAGTGAATATATCATAAAAACTTTAAATAAAGTGCAATAATGTGTAATCATATAGTGACTAGAAAGTGAAAATATTAAATAAGGATTGCAGCTCTAAATCCTTTAAATGGACGGTCTGTCGAATTCACTTCAAACGTTGATTTCCTCAAAGTATAGGAGCTCTGCGCAACATCCAAGGGGAGCGGTCTGGAGTTCTCTGGAGTCCTCTGATAACGTCACATGGGCGACTCTACGCATTTCACTAGGCGTGTGACGTTATCAGAGGACTCCAGAGAACTCCAGACCGCTCCCCTTGGGATGTTGCGCCGAGCTGTTCTACGGATGTGAGAGCTCTCGCTAAAGACCTTCCTACCATCAGGACATTCACCTGCAGCCCCACAGACGATCGATTCGGGTACTGGGGCGCTGAGACAGAGAGGTCGGTGACAGAGGAAGCGGGGAGTAACCGTACCTGATGACATCAACATTTTATGTGTCTGTATTCTTATGACACTGTGTACAGTAAGTGTTCATTTATTGTTTCTATAAATATATTTTTATACTGGATTACGCTATGGATGCTCTTTCCCTCTTTACCCTGATTGGTGAAATTCCATGAGTGACTTCGCACACTACCAAATTTGATTGAAGTTTCTGCGTCACACACCAGAGTCAAGCTCACTGCCACTGATCTCTGAAATGCCTAATTTTGATTGACCCCACGTGAGTTTCCATTCGACCTAAGTGTCTAATACACTTCACCTTTTGTCCTGGCCCCCATGATTTCTGTTGGCGGCCCTGTGTGCTACCATGACATGGATGATATTCCACTTCTTCACTCATGTACATGATATACCATCAAGAACGATGTCAGCATAATTGAATGTCTTTTCATTCTTCTGACTGATATGCTCACCTGTGATGGGTGCTTAAGTATTTGATTGTTTAATTATACACTTTTTGTGAGACGTTTTTGAGCATGTTTTGGCATATGTAACTACATTATACGAGCAGCAAATCTTGTTTTATGATGATTGTTTAATGAAGCCAAATGAAGCAAGCTGCCTATATCATTTGGAGGAAACAAGCAGCCGGCAAACCTGAGGAAGCAATCTCATTTGCGAAACGCGTTGTTCCCAGTCGGCGCTCGTAGTTTTGGACACAGGTAGCCACCGTACTTTTGACGAGGCTCCCTGGTACCGGTCCCCCAGTCGGACACGCCCGCTGGGGTCTACGGGGAAGCAGAGGACCTGTCGGAACGACCAGTAGCTACTTTCTGCTTTTTACAGTGTGAGTATATGATTTTTTTTATTATGTATTAAACTGTGTCACTTGTTAATTTTGTCTCTGCCCATTCTCTGCATCTGAGACTGTGGGAGAGGTGCCGTTCGCTCAACCATACATTACCGGGTACATTGGAAGAATCAGCTGAGAGGAAAACTCACACGTCAGACTCGGAAGAATCGTTTGAGGGAAGGGGCTCACACAGGGCCAGGTGAGTAGCATCTTTATTTATATCTACCACCACCCCCCATTGCTGCTGTTTTTTGGGGATTATTCCCTGTTATACTAAGGTGTTGTATTAATACACTGTATTATTGTCTTTTCATTGGGAGACTTATAGTTTGCGCTGACCATCACTTTGTATCCAGGCTGCTTTAAGAAGATTTTGGGATGATTTTCTCTGGGTCAAGCTGCAAGTACCTCTAAAGGGCCAGTATATTATCTTTCCTGGTTTATTCAATTTTTGTGTTTATATTTTTCTACACACCCAATTTTTTAGGGAGCGCCCCAGTCACTTTTGTTTTAATCTACTATATATTTCTGAAAGTGTCCTATGTGTCCGGGTCTGTATGTGTCTCCCTGTGTCCCTCCCTGTGTCCCTAGCGGCAATCTCATTGGCTCCCTTGGCCCGCCCCCGCACACCTCTCATTGGCCGGACACACACATACACTCACACAGAGATACACACACACACACACACACACACACACACACACACACACACACACACACACACACACACACACACACACACACACACACACACACACACGGAGACACACACACACACACACGGAGACACACAGGCAGGACACTGAGACACACACAAAGATACACACACACTGAGACACACACAGATACACACACACACACACTGAGATACACAGACAGGACACACATATACAGACAGGACACACGCACACACACACACACTGAGATACACACAAAGATACACACACACAAAGATACACACACACACTGAGATACACAGGCAGGACACAGATAGACAGACAGGACACACACACACACACACACACACACACACACCCTCCCCCCCCCTCTGTCCGTCCCCCCCCATCACGTGCGCCGCCCTGCACCGGCTCCAGACGGAGGGGAAGCGCGGCCCTCCAACCCCAGCCGCTCCCTTACCTCCCCAGCGCTACCTCCCACTCGCGAGTCACGAGGAATGGGGGGCGGGCAAGTCACGGGGAACGGGGGAGGGCGAGCCGCGAGTCACGGGGAATGGGGGGGGGGGGCGAGTCACGGGGAACGACCACCCGCCGAACCAGCGGGGGGACGGACGCCCGGAAGGGGGGGGCATGCACATACATAAATTATGCCAATACATATGCCCACTGCTCTTCCCTTCCCCTTCTCCCCTTCCCCCCCCTCCCCCACTCACCTTTCCCCCCCCTCCCCATTCCCCTTTCCCCCCCCATTCCCCTTTCCCCCCCCATTCCCCTTTCTCCCCCCACTCCCCTTTCTCCCCCCCCGCTCCCCTTTCTCCCCCCCCCCGCTCCCCTTTCTCCCCCCGCTCCCCTTTCCCCCCCCCGCTCCCCTTTCCCCCCCCGCTCCCCTTTCCCCCCCGCTCCCTTTTTCCCCCCGCCCTCCGCTCCCTTTTTCCCCCCGCCCTCCGCTCCCTTTTTCCCCCCGCCCTCCGCTCCCTTTTTCCCCCCGCCCTCCGCTCCCTTTTTCCCCCGCCCTCCGCTCCCCTTTTTTCCCCCGCCCTCCGCTCCCCTTTCCCCCCGCCCTCCGCTCCCCTTTCCCCCGCCCTCCGCTCCCCTTTCCCCCCGCCCTCCGCTCCCCTTTCCCCCCCCTCCGCTCCCCTTTCCCCCCCTCCGCTCCCCTTTCCCCCCCCTCCGCTCCCCTTTCCCATTCCCCTTTCCCCCCCATCCCCCCCCATTCCCCTTTCCCCCCCATTCCCCTTTCCCCCCCCCCATTCCCCTTACCCCCCCATTCCCATTTCCCCCCACTCCCCTTTCTCCCCCCCCCACTCCCCTTTCCCCCCCACTCCCCTTTCTCCCCCCCGCTCCCCTTTCTCCCCCCCCACTCCCCTTTCTCCCCCCCTGCTCCCCTTTCTCCCCCCCCGCTCCCCTTTCTCCCCCCCGCTCCCCTTTCCCCCCGCTCCCCCTTTCCCCCCGCCCTCTGCTCCCCTTTCCCCCCGCCCTCTGCTCCCCTTTTCCCCCGCCCTCCGCTCCCCTTTCCCCCGCCCTCCGCTCCCTTTCCCCCCGCCCTCCGCTCCCCTTTCCCCCCGCCCTCCGCTCCTCTTTCCCCCCGCCCTCCGCTCCCCTTTCCCCCCGCCAACCATCACTGACCCACCACCTCACACCCTAGCAGGACCCCCACTCACAGACAGCACTCACAACCCACGCACCACCCGCCGCCTCACACCCTAGCAGGACACACGCCTCACATTTTTACATCTGTTATGTCACCAAAATATACATTGTACTGTGGTGTGTTTACAATAAACCATTTTTAAACAACATCGTATTACATTTTATTCCATCTTTCTTTTCAACATTATTATCCAACCTTTACAACAAATAGTCATCTATTGTTCCACGATTTATAAATAATACTACCTATTACGCATTTACATCCCGGGCAACGCCGGGTCTCTCAGCTAGTATCACATAAATTCACACTAACAGCCCGTAATGTACCAGATTAAACAAAATACAGTTCAGGAAGGGGGTTGATGGTTTCATTGTCCTCTTGCCAGTTCAAAACAACTAGTATATTATGTACATGTATGGCTAAAAGCAGTAGTGGATTTCCCATTAGGTCCGTTAAGCCTGGGCCAAGGGCGGCAAAATTTGGGGCTGGCAAAAAACCCTTGTAAACCCCCCCCCCCCCCACTCCCCGTAAACTTTTGCCACGCTCTCGGGCCTATCAGACTTAATGGGAAGTCATTTTATCTGTTGCGGATAGCTCCTTACCTGCCACCCTCCTCCTCCTGAACCGCAGTATCAAATTATGCTGTGGACATCACCATGGCATTGTGACGTTGCACCGTCAAACAACGTCATGACGTTGCGTTACCATGGCAACGTGACAACCTCCGCTGTGTCATTTGACACTGCGGTTCAGACTGAAGAGTCCCCACCAACCCAAAATTCCAAGCACCAAACCAGAAGTTCCTTGTGGGGCGCATTGGAAGCTTCAGTGGAGCGACGTTTCACCAACAGGCTGTGGAAGACCAGTGATGAGGGCTTTAAACAGCTACAGACAAGTACCACTCTACCCTTAAGATTGGAGAGGGCTTTTTAAATCTACCAAAGAGTGAGTGTGATGCTTGCCTTGTCTATGTTTTAAATTTTGATAATACATTGTATTATGCTATTGGCGTTTTGCGCTCTTCTTTTTTTTCCTTTTTTTTCTACAATATACAACCACTCACTAACTACCTTGAGTTCTTCTACATATTTTAAAAAAACTGTCAATTTTTTTCCTTGATAATACTCTCCGCTACAGCAATGACCACTCTTCTGCTAACGCTGGGACTCGATTCTTGAAAGATGCCTTTGTCAAAACAGACCTAGTTATGAGTTGCACAACTGGGCCTAAATTAACATTAAAACTTTGATGCTACAAAGACCCTGCTTTTGTCACCTGTCACCATATGATATTGTGTCCCTAATTTAAGCTCCCAGACATGGAAGCTTGCATCTCTTCAAGCCACGCATTACCAGCAGTAGTCAATTTGTCTGCTCTGCGGGTTATATAACAGCAAAAGCAAGAGAGCCTTTAAGAAATTATCACTCTTCACAGATCACCTATACGCATATTACTAAGGGACAATAAGAGTAGTTGTCACGCGAGACCAGGACAATTCACCGGGATCAAGCACTAAACAGAACAAAGGAGTTAAATAAAGCAAGTTTATTTCGACTGGAGTCAACAGGCACAGCACAAGTACACGAAACAAAACTTACACTCACCATAACAGGGGTTGTGGGGGGAATCGTAGCTAGCTAGGTGCTGGGCGCCACGTCACAAGGCTTACCCAGAGCAGCTTCCATGTTCCATAGGGTCCCTCAAAACCATGGGGATCTTCTTTCTGCAAGTGCAAGTTTGAATTCCCCACTCAGATCGGCACCGAGCCTTGTTCTGGGATGTCTCTACAAAGTCTCAGAGCAGACCACTTAGTTTGCATCCATGCTACACTACCGACACACTTTATTGAAGTGTGGTCGGTACCGCAAGCCAGGAAATCTCCCGGCTTGCTAGTGGCCGCCCCTCGGCGTGCCGCGCGTCATAGACGCGCGGTCACGCGTCATCGGGAGTGTGCGCCCGCTGCACGCGTGTCCAGGGGCTCCCCGAGGGAGCCCTGGTGTCCCGCGATCGCGGGACAGCGGCAGGGGGTTCCGGGGGACCCGGCGGACCCGGCAGCGGTAGGGAGAGCGCCCCGATCGGAGGGCGCTCTTCCGCTGCTTCGGCGTGCGCCCGTCACACTCGGGCGCGCGCCAGGCTACTGCTGCGGCACAGAACGGGCAAATGCTCGAATAAACTGTGCCGCAGCAGTAACTCCAGGGACGACTCTGGAACTGAGGTCAGCAGCCCTTTACATAGGTATCGGTCTCTATCTCACTCTATGGCGGGTAGCTGCCAACCAATCACAGCACGCATACTGGGTGCAGGCCAATCACAAAGCGAGGGCTCGCCTGTGATAGACCAATCAGGGCTGGAGTCAGTGAATTTGTATCTACGATAGCACACAGGGGTGGCATTAAGGAGCGCAGGGATTTCAAATCGGCCGATGAGAACAGTGCCTACAGGGTTCATACCCAGCAATGGATCCCATAGCCAGGGGTGGGGAACCTTTTTTCTGCCAAGGGCCATTTTGATATTTATAAAATCACTAGCTGAGAGACCCGGCGTTGCCCGGGATGTAAATGCGTAATAGGTAGTATTATTTATAAATCGTGGAACAATAGATGACTATTTGTTGTAAAGGTTGGATAATAATGTTGAAAAGAAAGATGGAATAAAATGTAATACGATGTTGTTTAAAAATGGTTTATTGTAAACACACCACAGTACAATGTATATTTTGGTGAA